>NC_069501.1:925423599-925573599 GCF_027579735.1 Bombina bombina | reverse complement strand
GAACTATTCAGACATTGATAAGGAAGATACTTAGATAATTGAATAAATGAATGAATATCCTAGAATTTGGTTGCTTAACTCGTGTCACTGGCTATATCTGGTGTCACTGGCTATATCTGGTAGCAGGACAAACTAAGACTGCCAATGGTTAATAAGATCTGTTTCTATATTGAGACCTAAGGGTTGTCTGGTCCCCAATGTGAAGATCCAAAAGGCCTCCTTTCTAAGGAGGTCCTTGGATCTATCACCTCCCCGTGGTCTCTTTAGGATATGGTCTATAATCAACCATGTAAAGTTTCTAACATCTCTATGATGCTCTTCAATGAAATGCTTGGCTGCTCCTGTGGTTAAGATGCCCCGCTCAATATCATTGAGGTGGGCTCTTATCTTCTCTCTTGCCTCTCGAGAGGTACAACCTACGTACTGCTTGTTACATGCCAAGCATGTGATCATATAGATGATAAAGGTCGATCTGCAGTTTGTACAATGGGAATGTGAATATACCCTCTGTGTAACTGCAGATTGGAACGTCCTATTTACACTGACATGCCCACAGGCTTTACAAGTGCTATTACCGCACTTGTAATGCCCTTTTTGGGTTAGCCAGCTACTTTTTGTTTTTTGCTTTTTTAATAGGGAGGGGGATACTTGGTTCCCAATTGTGATATTACGCTTGGGGACACAAAAGCAACCCTCCCTAATCTCATCTTTCAAAATATCATCAGCTAGCAGAATCGGGAGATTTTTCCGTAAGATTTTACAGACCTGATAATATTGTGAGCTATAGGTGGTCACAAATGTGGGTTTGTTCCTGGGAGGCTTGTGTTTAGACTTTTCCTCAAGTAGGGCAGGCCTGTCTTGATGTAAAACATCATTATAGGCTCTAAATATGGTCTTTTTGTTATATCCTCTCTCTAGGAATTTTTGGGTAAGTAAGTGACTCTCATGCAGGAAACTGTCATGCTTGGAGCAATTACGCCGTAATCTTAGAAACTGGCCCTTTGCAATCCCATAGCTTGTATGCTTGGGGTGGCAACTCCTGGCGTGAAGGAAAGTATTGGACGTAATTGGCTTTGTATATAGTGAGGTACTTACTTTGTTCTCTTAGGGTTTTCCTATCAGATTGACATCTAAGTATGGGACCTGGACTTTATCAAAACTGTGGGTAAAACTTAAACCCACCGTATTGTTATTAATATATTCACAGAAATTTTCTATGTCCTCATGTGTACCAGACCATACAATTAGAAGGTCATCAATATAGCGTTTATAGCTAGTGATTGATGATAGGAAAGGATTCTGATCAGAGTATAGGTGAGTCAATTCCCACCAGCCCATGAAGATATTGGCATAGGCTAGTGCGAATTTCGCACCCATCGCCGTCCCTCTCTGTTGGAGAAAGAAACTCCCTGAGAACTCAAAGTAGTTATGTGTTAACAAAAAGTCTAACACTCTCACTATATATGCCTTGAGGTCAGTGTTGTAATTGCTGAAGTTGTCCAGCATGTATCTTGTGGCTGCTATCCCTTTGTCATGCGGGATGGCCGAATAGAGACCAACCACATCAACCGTTAGCCAGCCCATTTCATCGTTCCAAGTATGGTCTTGCATCAGTCTCAGGAGATGTTTAGTGTCTCTCAAGTATGATGGCAATCCATAAACAAGGGGTTGTAGTAAAGACTCCAGCCAATTAGATAGGTTTTCAAAGAGGGATCCTATTCCCGAAACTATCGGGCGCCCTTTCACCTCCTCCAAAGATTTATGAACTTTGGGGAGGTGATGAAATATCAGTACTACAGGATGTTGAACATATAGATAATTAAATGTTTCATCATCAATGAGTCCCTGATGTTTACCATCATCAAGCAAATCCAACAGGAGGGCCCCAAAGCGTTGTGTTGGATCCCCAGGCAATCTTGTATATACTTCTTTATCAAGTAATTGCCTTTCTGCTTCCTTAATGTAATAGGCTTTATCCAAAACCACTATGGAGCCCCCCTTGTCGGATTGCTTGATGATTATGTTGTCTCTGTCTTCTAGTTGTATAAGGGCCTTTCTTTGTTGCATGGTTAGATTATCATGTACCCTACTCTGAGATTGTGAAGTTTCTTTCTCCAGCTTCAGGAGATCCTCTTCCATCCGTTTTTGGAAGCTCTCTAATACTGGACCCCTACACTGCGTGGGGTAAAAGATAGATTTTGGCTTATAGCCAGTATGGCTATCTATAACTGCTTCATCTGATGTATTTTCAGATTCTAATCGATGTAAATTGAGGAAATCCCTCGCTTCTGCTGGGTTAAGATAGTCGTGCCTGGCACTTGTATCAGATATATGAAACTCTTTCTCTATAGTGGGATGAAGTTGGTAAAACTTTTTAAGAGTAAGACCACGTATAAATTTATTTATGTCTATCAGGGTATCGAAGACATTAAATTTTGGTGTGGGAACAAAGTTGAGGCCCAGGCTCAAGACATCTAACTCCAAATTAGTTAAGGGAACACTAGATAGATTTATAATGTTGGATCCTTGTATTTGTTGGGCTGTCTGCCTCTCCTCAATTGGTACTGGTCTCTATGTGGCCCCCGTCTTGTGGACCCTCTTCCTCCTCCTCCTTCTCCTAGTCCTTGAGCCAACTGAAAAACCTGTTGGCCCATGGTCTAATCCTCTACCAGTACTGTCTGAGCTTTCTTATATTTATTGCCCCTGGGTGGCTTAGGGGCATCTAATTTTTTTAGAATAGCTCTATTAGGTTCTAAATTGTCAGTAATCTGGATATTGGATGCTGTAAGGCTAGATGGGATAGGCTGTGAAGGGTGTAGTGGCGGCTGTGTTGTATTGTTTCCAGGCAATGCTTCCTCCTCATCAGAGGATTGCTCACTGGACATAAATGCCACAAAGTCCTGAAGGTCATCATCTTCGTTAGACTCTGGGTCCATATCTGAAAATGACACCTTTTTGTCCAATTTCTTTCCTTCTTTGAGTTGTTTGGTCTTATTATAATTTACTGATTTCTTTTTTCTTGAGTTCCTCTTAGGGTTCCAGTTATATACCCTGTTCATTTTGTAATCATCCAAATCCCTGGAGAATTTTTTATATTTGATGATATCCAGTTCTTTCTTGGTCTTGTCTACAGTAACTTGTAGAATGTTGTCAAGCTTGGGATAATCTTTATGTTCCATGAAAGTGTTGAGATCTTTCTGTACACTCACAATATTATCTCTGGCCTCTTATCTTGGTTTCTTTATGTTGAATGATGAGCGCCATTAGCCTCAAAGAGCATTCTGTCAGTATATTGTTCCATTCTGTTATAAACTTTTCATCTGTGGTAATGAATGCAGGTAGTTTTTTGATTCGTAGACCTCTAGGAATCATGCCAATGGATGTATATTTTTCTAGAGTCTGTTTATCCCACCACAATTTATACTCCTTGACAAGAGCATTTTCCATAGCCATAAAGACATCAGCAATGTCCAACAAATTCAATTTATTTCAATATATATATATATAGAGAGGATATAATAAATCATAATTTAAGTAACTTGTAAGTTGTCTAAAATCACATACTCTCATATATTGGGTTTAATGCCACATTAAATTCAATATTCCATCTAACTTTATTTGGTGTTTAATAGCCAGTTGATTTGACAGCCTCAGTCTCAAAAACAAAAAGTGTCCCGTTTTACACAGCATGTTTTGATTTGATTGATAAAAAATTAGCACTTTATTTTGGTTTTGTTGTGTTTTTTTTTTTTTTTTTTTCCCGTACCAACCAATTGACAAAATATAGTGATTATATGGTGTTGGAATGATAATGTTTTTGTCACTTAAACAAGAATTATACTTGCCATGTTTGGTATACGGTTAAATAAGAAATAATGAGCGGAGGGGGGGTGGAGGGGGCCTCTTTGCTCTAAAATGCCCGGGCCCTTTTTTAGTCCCAGTCCGGCCCTGGCCTCTCATGTGACAAGTACTCAGATTGCAGTATTTAATAATAATGCATATTATTATTGTCTTCCTGTGTTGTGTGCTAAGCCATTGTTATACAGCGTTGCTGGCTGCTATTTTTTTAAGGTAGATAATTAATAGGATTGAATGAAGTTTTAGTAACATCTGTATTATAAAGGGTTTCACGAAAAATGCAAACGTAATGATGATCGTTCCAGTGCTACAGGATATGACTAATTGTTGCTCCTATGTATAAAAATAGTGTTTTAATATATTAAAGATTGTTGGATTTAAATAAATTACAGCTGGGTGTCACAACAAACAAAATACACAAACGGTTCATCTACAAACTACTAAGGTCTGTATAATATAGTATGCAGATCACAGCCCCAAAAATCTCAGGCAGCCTCGCTCAGCAAACCCCTGGCCCTGTAGCTAGCCAAATTTAACAAAAGTAATAAACTTTAGAAGATAGATCCATGATCATTGCCAGTATTATTGTTTATTACCAAACACAGCCTCACCTGTTGCTCTGACTGCAGTTCTCAGTGCTGTCTGTGAGTGCGTGACTGCGTGTCTCTCTGCAGCTGCAGCTGCCTGAGCCTGTGGTATTTTTCCCGCCCAGCACCAAGACAGAGAAAATTGTGCACACCGGCATATGCGCCCTCCCCAATATGGTCGCAAATAAATAACAATGGACTGGGCCTCCCCTGAATGATTATGTTTATGCAACATATAATACCGTCCGGTTACGGTATTACATGTTGCATACACATAATAATTATTCTCAACAAATAATTAATAAAATATTAAAAAAGGCAGTCGTGGTGGGAGGGGGGCGGAGCTAAATCACTGTGCGGCCTACCAGGCAATTGCCCGTTATGCCCGACGCTCAGTCCGGGTCTGTATGGCATTCGTTATATGTACAGGGAGTGCAGAATTATTAGGCAAGTTGTATTTTGGAGGATTAATTTTATTATTGAACAACAACCATGTTCTCAATGAACCCAAAAAACTCATTAATATCAAAGCTGAATAGTTTTGGAAGTAGTTTTTAGTTTGTTTTTAATTATAGCTATTTTAGGGGGATATCTGTGTGTGCAGGTGACTATTACTGTGCATAATTATTAGGCAACTTAACAAAAAACAAATATATACCCATTTCAATTATTTATTTTTACCAGTGAAACCAATATAACATCTCAACATTCACAAATATACATTTCTGACATTCAAAAACAAAACAAAAACAAATCAGTGACCAATATAGCCACCTTTCTTTGCAAGGACACTCAAAAGCCTGTCATCCATGGATTCTGTCAGTGTTTTGATCTGTTCACCATCAACATTGCGTGCAGCAGCAACCACAGCCTCCCAGACACTGTTCAGAGAGGTGTTCTGTTTTCCCTCCTTGTAAATCTCACATTTGATGATGGACCACAGGTTCTCAATGGGGTTCAGATCAGGTGAACAAGGAGGCCATGTCATTAGATTTTCTTCTTTTATACCCTTTCTTGCCAGCCACGCTGTGGAGTACTTGGACGCATGTGATGGAGCATTGTCCTGCATGAAAATCATGTTTTTCTTGAAGGATGCAGACTTCTTCCTGTACCACTGCTTGAAGAAGGTGTCTTCCAGAAACTGGCAGTAGGACTGGGAGTTGAGCTTGACTCCATCCTCAACCCGAAAAGGCCCCACAAGCTCATCTTTGATGATACCAGCCCAAACCAGTACTCCACCTCCACCTTGCTGGTGTCTGAGTCGGACTGGAGCTCTCTGCCCTTTACCAATCCAGCCACAGGCCCATCCATCTGGCCCATCAAGACTCACTCTCATTTCATCAGTCCATAAAACCTTAGAAAAATCAGTCTTGAGATATTTCTTGGCCCAGTCTTGACATTTCAGCTTGTGTGTCTTGTTCAGTGGTGGTCGTCTTTCAGCCTTTCTTACCTTGGCCATGTCTCTGAGTATTGCACACCTTGTTCTTTTGGGCACTCCAGTGATGTTGCAGCTCTGAAATATGGCCAAACTGGTGGCAAGTGGCATCTTGGCAGCTGCACGCTTGACTTTTCTCAGTTCATGGGCAGTTATTTTGCGCCTTGGTTTTTCCACACGCTTCTTGCGACCCTGTTGACTATTTTGAATGAAACGCTTGATTGTTCGATGATCACGCTTCAGAAGCTTTGCAATTTTAAGAGTGCTGCATCCCTCTGCAAGATATCTCACTATTTTTGACTTTTCTGAGCCTGTCAAGTCCTTCTTTTGACCCATTTTGCCAAAGGAAAGGAAGTTGCATAATAATTATGCACACCTGATATAGGGTGTTGATGTCATTAGACCACACCCCTTCTCATTACAGAGATGCACATCACCTAATATGCTTAATTGGTAGTAGGCTTTTGAGCCTATACAGCTTGGAGTAAGACAACATGCATAAAGAGGATGATGTGGTCAAAATACTCATTTGCCTAATAATTCTGCACTCCCTGTATATCTTCTGTGCCTCATTCATTTGTAAAATGTGCAATAACCATTCAATGTAAATTGTAACAATTTTAGGTTGGCTTTTTGACGTTGGCCCAGATGGTGACTCATAGTTCGCCTGGCGCATGCGCAGTTGCGCCGTGTGTGTCCTGCATTCAAGTGGTGTCACTAGGGGGTGCGAGGGGTGCAGGTCGCACCCAGGTGACACCCTCCAGGGTGTGACACCAGCAAAAAAACAATTATTATTATTTTTTTTAATTTTATTGAAATTCAAATAAATACAATGTAGAGATGCATATATTTTTTATTAGAAGGGCCAGCATTTGTGAACATTAGTGGGACTGGGGAAGTTGTAGACACTTCATTTTTTTGCCCCCTTGAGCCAGCGCTGCAATTTCCACAAATAGTTTTCCCGGCTGCTTTTGCTTGTTTGTACTTTGCTCCTCCCCTGCCCAATTTCACTATGAATGTTGTGAGCGTGCCGTGGGGCTTGCAAAGTTGCGCTGCTAGCCTAAACCTGCCAGCCTATCTAAGCTCACTGCTCAGTGATGTGTGGAGCAGTGGAGTCACTCACTGCTGTGCTGTCTCTCTAAACGGGAACTGGGAAATCATGAGCGGGATGCCTGGCACTTGACCGCATGACTGTCTGACATGGTCTCTAAAGTGAAGGAGCCATGTATGATGCCCACCAGAGCGGTACGGTTGCAGTACACTAAGTGCACACTGAAGAGGTAGGAGGGGAGGGCGGACAGGGGTCTGGGGGTGGGCAGAGAGCAGAGGTGCTTGGCCATAAGAAGCGGTAGGCATGCGGCCCGAGGATGTGCACTGACAGACTTGGAACAGAGTCAGAGAGCAGAATTTTCATAGTTTGTGCGCCTAAACCTTTTCTTTAGTGATTTATTTTTAGAGTGCTCTGTTTATCTTTCATTTGATGCTCTGCTGAGCCAGAGAGCAGTTCTAGACATGAGCTTTATAATTAATGCAGTGCAGTTTACATATTTTGTATGTGTGTGTCTGAATTTTTGTGTGTGTTTCTGAGTGCTTTTGTGTGTGTGTGTGTGTGTGTCTGAGTGTTTTTGTGTGTGTGTTTGTCTGAGTGTTTTTGTGTGTGTGTGTGTCTGAGTGTTTTTGTGTGTGTCAGAGTGTTTTTATGCGTGTGTCTGAGTGTTTTTCCGAGTGTTTGTGTGTGCATCTAAGTGTGTTTTTAAGTGTGTCTAAGTGTTTGTATGTGTGTGTGTCTGAGTTTTTGTGTTTGTGTGTGTCTGCTTTCTGGGGGGAGGGGGGGTGACATCATAACTTACCGCACCGGGTGACACCAACCCTAGTGACGCCACTGCTGCGTGCTACCATAGGTGGCAGAGCAGTTTTTCACTTGGGGTAAGAGGGTCTGCACTTATATTGCGGTGAGTATATGTATTTGGTATGTTTGAGGACGGGCTTAGAACCGAAAACGTTCACTTTATGTTGTGTATACAGTAAAATCTGTTTATTTAAAATGCCAGTGAGTGCTTGCCTCTGTGAAGTTTTTATGTATTGAAGTTTGACTGGCACCCTGGGAGCTGTTTTGGAGAGCGAGGGTGGGTTCCCCTGGACTGCTTTCTATATACAGTATATATATATCTGAAACTGTTCATGTAAAATGCATATCTATACCTATATCTCTATATGAATAGATATGCAGCTAAAGGTAGTATAGAAATATTTATTTAAGAAGAAAAAGGACATTATCCTGTAAGTGAAGAACATTGAAATATTAAATATGTACAGTAAAGCACATAAATACATACATACATCTGAGCAATATATATATATATATAATTGTCCAAGTTCTCCCACTTAAGAAGATAAGAGAGGCCTGTAATTTTCATCATAGGTATACCTCAAATATGAGAGACAAAATGTGGAAACAAATCCAGACAATCACATTGTCTGATTTGGAAATAATTTATTTGCATATTATGGTGGAAAATAAGTATTTGGTCACCTACAAACAAGCATGATTTCTGGCTCTCACAGACCTGTATCTTCTTATTTATTTATTTATTTATCCTCCACTCATTACCTGTATTAATGGCACCTGTTTGAACTTGTTATCAGTATAAAAGACACCTGACCACAACCTCAAACAGTGACACTCCAAACTCCACTATGGTGAAGACCAAATAGCTGTCGAAGGACACCAGAAACAAAATTGTAGACCTGCAACAGGCTGGGAAGACTGAATCTGCAATAGGCAAGCAGCTTGGTGTGAAGATATCAACTGTGGGAGAAATAATTAGAAAATGGAAGACATACAAGACCACTGATAATGTCCCTCGATCTGGGGCTCCACGCAAGATCTCACCCGTGGGGTCAAAATAATCACAAGAACGGTGAGCAAACATCCCAGAACCACACAGGGGGACCTAGTGAATGACCTGCAGAGAGCTGGGGCCAACGTTACAAAGGCTACCATCAGTAACACACTACGCCGCCAGGGATTCAGATCCTGCAGTGCCAGACGTGGCCCCCTGCTTAAGCCAGTACATGTCCGGGCCCGTCTGAAGTATGCTAGAGAGCATTTGGATGATCCAGAAGTGGATTGGGAGAATGTCATATGGTCAGATGAAACCAAAGTAGAACTGTTTGGTAGAAACACAACTCGTCGTGTTTGGAGGAGAGAGAATGCTGAGTTGCAACCAAAGAACACCATACCTACTGTGAAGCATGGGGGTGGCAACATCATGCTTTGGAGCTGTTTCTCTGCAATGGGAACAGGACTACTGATTCGTGTACATGAAAGAATGAATGGGGCCATGTATCGTGAGATTTTGAGTGCAAACCTCCTTCCATCAGCAAGGGCATTGAAGATGAAACGTGGCTGGGTCTTTCAGCATGACAATGATCCCAAACACACCACCCGGGCAATGAAGGAGTGGCTTCATAAGAAGCATTTCAAGGTCCTGGAATGGCCTAGCCAGTCTCCAGATCTCAACCCCATAGAAAACCTTTGGAGGGAGTTGAAAGTCCGTGTTGCCCAGCAACAGCCCCAAAACATCACTGCTCTAGAGGAGATCTGCATGCAGGAATGGGCCAACATACCAGCAACAGTGTGTGACAACCTTGTGAAGACTTACAGAAAATGTTTGACCTCTGTCATTGCCAACAAAGGATATATAACAAAGTATTGAGATGAACTTTTGATATTGACCAAATACTTATTTTCCACCATAATTTGCAAATAAATTATTTCAAAATCAGACAATGTGATTGTCTGGATTTGTTTCCACATTTTGTCTGTCATAGTTGAGGTATACCTGTGTTGAAAATTACAGGCCTCTCTCATCTTCTTAAGTGGGAGAACTTGCACAATTGGTGGCTGACTAAATACTTTTTTGCCCCACTGTATATATATATATATATATACAGGGAGTGCAGAATTATTAGGCAAGTTGAATTTTTGAGGATTAATTTTATTATTGAACAACAACCATGTTCTCAATGAACCCAAAAAACTCATTAATATCAAAGCTGAATATTTTTGGAAGTAGTTTTTAGTTTGTTTTTAGTTTTAGCTATTTTAGGGGGATATCTGTGTGTGCAGGTGACTATTACTGTGCATAATTATTAGGCAACTTAAAAAAAACAAATATATACCCATTTCAATTATTTATTTTTACCAGTGAAACCAATATAACATCTCAACATTCACAAATATACATTTCTGACATTCAAAAACAAAACAAAAACAAATCAGTGACCAATATAGCCACCTTTCTTTGCAAGGACACTCAAAAGCCTGCCATCCATGGATTCTGTCAGTGTTTTGATCTGTTCACCATAAACATTGCATGCAGCAGCAACCACAGCCTCCCAGACACTGTTCAGAGAGGTGTACTGTTTTCCCTCCTTGTAAATCTCACATTTGATGATGGACCACAGGTTCTCAATGGGGTTCAGATCAGGTGAACAAGGAGGCCATGTCATTAGATTTTCTTCCTTTATACCCTTTCTTGCCAGCCACGCTGTGGAGTACTTGGACGCATGTGATGGAGCATTGTCCTGCATGAAAATCATGTTTTTCTTGAAGGATGCAGACTTCTTCCTGTACCACTGCTTGAAGAAGATGTCTTCCAGAAACTGGCAGTAGGACTGGGAGTTGAGCTTGACTCCATCCTCAACCCGAAAAGGCCCCACAAGCTCATCTTTGATGATACCAGCCCAAACCAGTACTCCACCTCCACCTTGCTGGCGTCTGAGTCGGACTGGAGCTCTCTGCCCTTTACCAATCCAGCCACGGGCCCATCCATCTGGCCCATCAAGACTCACTCTCATTTCATCAGTCCATAAAACCTTAGAAAAATCAGTCTTGAGATATTTCTTGGCCCAGTCTTGACGTTTCAGCTTGTGTGTCTTGTTCAGTGGTGGTCGTCTTTCAGCCTTTCTTACCTTGGCCATGTCTCTGAGTATTGCACACCTTGTTCTTTTGGGCACTCCAGTGATGTTGCAGCTCTGAAATATGGCCAAACTGGTGGCAAGTGGCATCTTGGCAGCTGCACGCTTGACTTTTCTCAGTTCATGGGCAGTTATTTTGCGCCTTGGTTTTTCCACACGCTTCTTGCGACCCTGTTGACTATTTTGAATGAAACGCTTGATTGTTCGATGATCACGCTTCAGAAGCTTTGCAATTTTAAGAGTGCTGCATCCCTCTGCAAGATATCTCACTATTTTTGACTTTCCTGAGCCTGTCAAGTCCTTCTTTTGACCCATTTTGCCAAAGGAAAGGAAGTTGCCTAATAATTATGCACACCTGATATAGGGTGTTGATGTCATTAGACCACACCCCTTCTCATTACAGAGATGCACATCACCTAATATGCTTAATTGGTAGTAGGCTTTCAAGCCTATACAGCTTGGAGTAAGACAACATGCATAAAGAGGATGATGTGGTCAAAATACTCATTTGCCTAATAATTCTGCACACAGTGTATATATATATCCATACATATTTAGACATGCATATGTATGTAACTTTGCAGCCTTTTTTTTTATTTCTAACACCTGAGACCCCATATCTTTGAACCCTTACAACTTTTTTAATGCAATTTTTGTTTTAATAATTTTCATCAGACAGTGATATTTGGAGTGCAACTGTACTTTGTAATGTATTCTGGATGTTTTAGTGACACTTTTTATTTGAGCGTAACAGTTAACCAGCGCTATTCCACTCGGGTGAACGAGTTTATGCTCAACTTGTAATACACATGCTACTTCTGACTCAGAAAAACACCATTGATAAACCCAAGGGGGCATATGTATCAAGCTCTGAATGGAGCTTGATGCCCCGTGTTTCTGGCGAGCCTGCAGGCTCGCCAGAAACAGCAGTTATGAAGCAGCGGTCACAAAGACCGCTGCTCCATAACCTGTCCGTCTGCTTTGAGCAGGTGGACAGACATCGCCGCAATTCAACCCGATCGAGTACGATCGGGTTGATTGACACCCCCCTGCTGGCAGCCGATTGGCCACGAGTCTGCAGGGGGTGGCGTTGCACCAGCAGCTCTTGTGAGCTGCTGGTGCAATGCTGAATACGCTCGCCGTATTCAGCAATGTCTGTCGGACCTGATCCGCACTGTCGGCATTTATCAGCATACACTGTCGGCATTTATCATTACAAAAAAAATCCAACCAATATGTCAGCATAATGTGGAAAAAAGAGGTTTATTCAGTACAAACAACATGCAACATTTTGTTTTAATGGTTCAAAATGTAACCATTAAAGGGACATAATACTCATATGCTAAATCACTTGAAACTGATGCAGTATAACTGTAAAAAGCTGACAGGAAAATATCACCTGAGCATCTCTATGTAAAAAAGGAAGATATTTTACCTCACAATTTCCTCAGCTCAGCAGAGTAAGTTCTGTGTAAAAAGTTATACTCAGCTGCTCCCAGCTGCAGGTAAAAAAATTAAAAAAAATGAAGAAATGAACAGCAGCCAATCAGCATCAGCAGTGCTGAGGGCATGAACTCTTACTGTGATCTCATGATTTGACTTAACTCTCATGAGATTTCATAGTAAGCTTCCTTTACCTGATTGGTGAAATAATATGAGAGTGCACGATGCTAGTCCCTTCAGATGTCCCAGGACAAACACACTAAAATGCTACTTAGAAATCCTTTACAATGGGAGGTGGCTACTGAGGAACTTTTGAGGTAAAATATCTTTCTTTTTTACATAGAGATGTTCAGGAGATATTCTCTAATCAGCTTTTTACAGCTATGCTGCATCACTTTCAAGTGTTTAAACATTTGGGTATTATGGCCCTTTAATATAAGCTTCTATGTAACTCTCCATGAAATCAACTCTCCCAGAGTTCCACAAATAGCGGCTATCACGCGGTTAACAGTGAAAAAATATATACCTCACAGCAAAGGCTGTGAGGGATTGAAAGTGTCCAAACAAGCTCCCCTGTGAAGTAACGAACAACCAGTCCTGGTTTAGCCCTATGGTTAGAACTTACTGAAAAAACGTAAGACCTTGATGCAGTGCCGATGCTGTGTTCCCGACACAGGCTGCGATGTTAGAAACGCTGGGGCTCTCCACTCCGCCCCTAAAAAGTAATCCAATATAAAGCAACGAAATAGCGGTTCCACACACATCAATCAGGAGAAGATATGCTGGTTAAACGTCCATTTTATTTGCAACAAAGTTAAAAAAAACCAAAAGGGCACAGCACAGAATCTGCAGACATTTTAACCATCATATCTTCTCCTGATTGATGTTTGTGGAACCGCTATTTTGTTGCTTTAACTTTTTACCTTAGTCATGCAATAAAATATGTGATACAAAACATCCTTATATACCCTTCTTGTGAACTGCTTGTCGAATGCCGCCCCCTGCAGATTTGCAGCCAATCGGCCGCAAGCAGGGGTTGTCAATCAGCCTGATCGTATAGGATCGGAAGGATTGAAGACCACAGCCTCAGAGGCAGCGGACCAGTTATGGAGCAGCAGTCTTAGACCACTGCTTCATAACTGTTGTTTCTGGTGGGCCTGAAAACTAGCGCGGAAACAGGGACATCAAACTTAATTCGGAGCTTGATAATTTGGCCCCTGTATGTTAAACTTTTCCCAGGGCAAAAATCAAAAAGGGGGGTATTTATTTTTTTAACTTGCAAAACTACTTCAAATCATTGGGCAGGTTAATATGTTCTTACAAACCAAATTCATGTGGTGAAAATAAAATATACTTTCTAGTGGTATTGCATGTACTGGCATATAAAAACCAAGCCCCAGTCTAAGTTGCTAAAATCTAAACAATCGCCTAGATTTAGAGTTCTGCGGTAGCCATCAAAAGCAGCATTAAGGGGTCCTAATGCTGCTTTTACCGCCCGCTGGTCTGTAGAGTCAGCCAGGAAAGGGTCTAACGCTCACTTCCAAGCCGCGACTTTTCCATACCGCAGATCCCCTTATGCCAATTGCGTATCCTATCTTTTCAATGAGATCTTCCTAACGCTGGTATTTAGAGTCTTGGCTGAAGTGAGCATTAGACCCTCTACCGACAAGACTCCAACCGCAGAAAAAAGTCAGTAGTTAAGAGCTTTCTGGGCTAACGCCGGTTCATAAAGCTCTTAACTACTGTGCTCTAAAGTACACTAACACCCATAAACTACCTATGTACCCCTAAACCGAGGCCCCCCCACATCGCCGCCACTATAATAAAAAAATGTAACCCCTAATCTGCCGACCGCACATTGCCGCCACATACATTATACCTATGTACCCCTAATATGCTGCCCCTAACATCGCTGACCCCTATATTATATTTATTAACCCCTAATCTGCCCCCCAACGTTGCCGCTACCTAACTACAATTATTAACCCCTAATCTGCCGACCGGACCTCGCCGCCACTCTAATAAATGTATTAACCCCTAAATCGCCGCACTCCCGCCTCGCAAACCCTATAAAAAATAGTATTAACCCCTAATCTGCCCTCCCTAACATCGCCGCCACCTAACTTCAAGTATTAACCCCTAATCTGCCGACCGGACCTCGCCGCTACTATAATAAATGTATTAACCCCTAAAGCTAAGTCTAACCCTAACCCTAACACCCCCCTAAGTTGAATATACTTTTATTCTAACAAAATAAATTAAATATTATTAACTAAAGTATTCCTATTTAAAACTAAATACTTACCTGTAACATAAACCCTAATATAGCTACAATATAACGAATAATTATATTGTAGCTATTTTAGGATTTATATTTATTTTACAGGCAACTTTGTATTTATTTTAACTAGGTACAATAGCTATTAAATAGTTAAAAACTATTTAATAGCTACCTAGTTAAAATAATTACAAAATTACCTGTAAAATAAATCCTAACCTAAGTTACAATTAAACCTAACACTACACTATCAATAAATAAATTAAATCAATTAACTGCAAGTACCTACAATTAAATAAACTAAACTAAATTACAAAAAAACCACTAAATTACAAAAAATAAAAAAAGTTTTTCAAGAATTTTAATCTAATTACACCTACTCTAAGCCCCCTAATAAAATAACAAAGCCCCCCAAAATAAAAAAAATCCCTACCCTAATCTAAATTAAAAAAGTTAACAGCTCTATTACCTTACCAGCCCTTAAAAGGGCTTTTTGCGGGGCATGAACCAAAGAAATCAGCTCTTTTGCCTGTAAAAAAAACACAATACCACCCCCCAACATAACAACCCACCACCCACATACCCCTACTCTAACCCAAACCCCCTTAAATAAACCTAACACTACCCCCCTGAAGATCTCCCTACCTTGAGTCGTCTTCACCCAGCCGAGCACCAATGGACCAAAAGAAGACATCCGGAGCGGCAGAAGTCTTCATCCTATCCGGGCAGAAGAGGACATCTGGACCAGTAGACATCTTCATCCAAGCGGCATCTTCTATCTTCATCCATCCGGAGCGAAGCAGAGCCATCTTCTTCCAGCCGACACGGATCCATCCTCTTCTACCGACGCCTACTCGCCGAATGAAGTATCCTTTAAATGATGTCATCTAAGATGGCGTCCCTCGAATTCCGATTGGCTGATAGTATTCTATCAGCCAATCGGAATTAAGGTAGGAAAAATCTGATTGGCTGATTAAATCAGCCAATCAGATTCAAGTTCAATCGGATTGGCTGATCCAATCAGCCAATCAGATTGAGCTCGCATTCTACCCTTCTTTAATTCATCCTTTGTCCCTCATAACTACCTTACTTCATTGTGTGATGGTGAAAAACAGTTATTTAATAGCTATCTGATCTTATTCTCGCTGTTAGATATCCAGAAGACAGATAAGGAGGGAGTCACAAAGGGACAGATTTAAGAATGAAGAAATTGTTTCTTAGATCCAAGGGGATAACCATTACCCAGAGAGGTGGTATTTACTGTTGCTATGGACCTCTTGTTTCTGAAAAATTCAGCCTTTCTTCTAATTTTATCTGCTCTTCTTTTTCTTCTTTCTTTATCACTTATATTCACCTTACTTCTTTGATGTCCATGGTGGAGTTTGAAAAGGCTATTTGGGAACAGGAGAGAATGGGGAGGAAGCCTATCTGAGCAGAATAACCACTAGGATCATCACAATTTTATAGGATGACTAATGACTGTCCAACAAAGTCGAAAAGAGAGTTACTTTACCATCTTATACTAGCTCAGGAATGCTACAAAACGGTAGATGACACCCTGTGACACTGCAAACGTAATATACCCAGACATGCCCCTTCAGGAGAGATCAAAAGAGAATGAGGAGAGGAAAAATTCTGCAACATTCAGCACTTGTTTACATAATTACAGACATATATACACATATAAACACATAAATATACACGTATACATTTATAGATATATTAGTGCATATGAGCCCTTTGCAGTTAAGTTGATGGAAACTTTAAAAAAAAATATGCAATATTCATTGTAATAAAGGTTTTAACTATGTATTTACTGTACATATTTCAAATTCCAATGTTCTGTATTATTTTTAAATACATATTGATATATATCTGTATCCCAGCAGAATTCATCATTGCAAGTGGCTAGTGAGGCGTCTGGCTCTGATCAGCATCAGTTACAAGTAGTGATACCTAAGAATAAACATGCTGAACCTAAGGGTTCTTCCACTAAGTATGTTGACAATAATACAACTGTTTCACAAACAGGTATATCTGATGATGATCAGCGCCAGATAGAGCAGGTTTTTCGTCTTCCCCCACAGCGTACAGGGATAGGACAAACAGGTCAAGACCACTACCAGTTGAGAGGTCAGAGAGGAAGGAAGAAGTACAAATAACTAATGTAAATAATGTGATCAATTTATCAGGATTTACTTTAACAGATCCACAAATCTCTCTTCTTAGTCATGGCCTAAATTTTGCTCCGACTAATCACTTCAATGTATTTAACACTATCCTTGATGTGAATAAACTTATACGCAATATGACCCTTCAGAGACATTTTTTCACAGAATCCCAGTACTCTACACAAGGGGATAGCCCTAATCCACAGGCAGTACAGCTCACATATGCCCCTAAACAAAGTAGACTTAATTTTGGCGAAACGTGTGATTTAATTAATTTGGAGAGCTTGTCGCATGATTCATTATCACTGACCAATAAACAGAGTATTAATGCAGTAAGTGGTTTTCAAAATAAATCTGAGTTTTACCCCATTCACAACAGGGGTTCCACCCTAGAGACCTTCTTTAAACGGGTGGAACGTGACTTGGTTAAACTTAAAAACTCAGCAGTCTATCAGACTCCTAACCTGTCTAGGTCTGAGAGAGCGGCCCTTAAGGAGCTCCAAGAGAACAAAGATATTGTTATACGTACAGCCGATAAGGGGGGCTCTGTCGTAGTTTTGGACAAGACTGACTATGTAAATGAGGCACTGCGCCAGCTTACCAACATTGAGGACTATATCCCTCTAGATAGGGATCCTACCACGGTATTTAAGAAAGAACTATTGGACATTTTGGACGATGGGCTGGAGAATGGGCACTACGACCTAAAAACCTTTGAGTTTTTGGTAGTTGACCATCCAGTTGTGCCCATTTTCCATCACTTGCCCAAAGTCCACAAATCCCTGACAGAAGTCAGGGGTCGTCCAATAGTCAGTGGTATTAACTCTCTGTTGGAACATGTGTCACAATGGGTTGATAGTATCCTACAACCACTCGTACAGAATTTACATAGTTACATCAGGGACACAAAAGATGTAATAACGATTCTAGACAAATTAAAGTGGAATAGTGCCTGTCATAAATGGGCTACTATTGATGTAGTAGCATTGTATTCCTCGATCCCTCACAAAGAGGGTCTAACTGCAGTTGGTTTTTTTCTGGAGCGCTATTCTGATTTCTCTTTGGATTTTCGGTGCTTTGTACTCAGAGTACTCAAGTTTTTGCTTACTCATAACTATTTTTCATTTGAGGATAGGTTCTATCTCCAAAGGCGTGGGACAGCTATGGGGGCCAAGTTTGCCCCCTCCTATGCCAACCTTTTCATGGGTTGGTGGGAGCTGTCCCACGTCTTTGGAGATGGAAACCCCTACAGACATTTGATTTGTTTTTATGTTCGTTTCATAGACGATCTATTACTAGTATGGGAAGGAAGTACACTGCAGTTTACATCCTTTGTGGCGTATTTGAACTCCAATAATATTGGTATCAAGTTCACCCACGAACTAAGTGAAAGTAAAATAAACTTTTTAGACATCACTATTAAAGGTACAGATGATGGCAAAGTGCTTACTGAGATTTTTAGGAAACCCATTGCTGGGAACACTCTTCTCCATGCGAGTAGTTGTCACCCGAGGCATGTACCGTATGCGGTAGCCAAGGGACAGTTTACCAGGGTTAAACGCAATTGCACATTGCCCTTTAAATATGCAGAACAATCTAAGGAATTGACACACAGACTTAAGAGTAGGGGATACACCTCCCACGTCATAAAAAAAGCAAGAAATCAGGTTGATGCGCTGGATAGGATGCAAACTTTGGATACACCTAGTAATGTTCATAGAACATCTGAGGGACAACACAAAGGAGTAACCTTTGTCACAGAATATAGTCAGGAATATCAGGACATTTGCAAAATAGTGAAAAAACATTTTTCCTTTCTTGCTGCAGATGACAAATTAGAGAATTGTGTCTCCCAAGGTCTGCGGTGCTCCTATAGAAAAACCAGCACTTTGGGGAATGTGTTGTCACCATCAGTCTTGCCCAAAACTGATATACGACAGAGCTCCTGGCTTACACATAGGGGTATCTTCAAATGCCACAATAAATGTAGGGTATGTGAATTTGTTCTCCCTGCCGATCACATCAAGTCTGAAGTGACAGGTGAAAGGTTTCCCATACAAACATGTTTAAAGTGTACTTCCACATATGTGGTCTATGTCCTCAGCTGCACCACTTGTCATTTACAGTATGTGGGGCTCACTACAACAGAGGTGAAGGTCCGCATACGTAATCATTTGTCTACCATACAGGCAGGAACTGCATCTACACCTTTGGTGCAGCATTTTGCAAAACATCATCGTAGTAGCGTTAATACACTGAAGTGGCAGGCTATTGAAAGAGTTACCTGTCCTCCTAGGGGAGGAGATAGGGATAGGTTGCTGCAGAAAAGGGAAATGTTTTGGATCTTCAGACTCCAGACACGTGTGCCTACGGGCCTAAACTCTGAGTATGACCTAATTAACTACTGGCAGTGATTTTTTGACCAGGGCCCTCATTCCCTTTCCTGCAGCGACCGACTCAATTACCTCCCTCCCAGTCATTTTGTAATTCTGAAATTTTGTGGTTTTTGTTAATCTACAATTTTGCAATCTTTGTAACACTACAATATTGTGTATTTGTTTCTCAAGCCATTCCCTTCCATATACTATAATATATAGAGCCTTTTCCTAGTCCATATTGCTTTGGTGGGCAAGGTATCAATTGGCAATATAATGTGTTCTCCATAAGAGATTCTAAAGTATTGGAAGTTAAATGTCCTTTGAATCCATTCTCATTAATGCTTTATATAAATGCCATAAATATTTGTGAGTTGCCCATATAATACATACTGGATCATTTAATTATTATAGTAAGTAATGTAAATAAATATTAGGCTTCCTCTCTTTCTAGGTTAGTATTTCATTTCAATGTATTAGTGTATCCCCCATCTTGCATTTGATAGATTTTGTTTATGAGGCAGAATAGGTAATATTTTCCATAGATTTTTCACATATTAAACTGTATCGTTTTTTGCCACTATTTGTATCAATGCGGTACAACTGTTATTTACAGTGAAATAATGTGTCATGTAAACTGTTTTAGTGACTTCAAATAAGTAAATTATTTTGTATTGTATCGCATTTAAATGGTTTAGAAAAGTTGGCCGGATATCAGTTAATCCACGTAGTATGCATATCTGTGACTCTTTGCATGTTCTATGTAATATTGTAATAAGTTTTAAGACCTTATAATTAGTTTCCATCAAATTATTTTCTGTCTTATATGCTTGTGTCCACTTCTATTTGATATGAAACTGTGACAGGTTCTGTGTAATGGATAATTTCTAATTGATATATAGTATTTCTATGTTAAAGTACTCAATGAGTTAAAACAGCAACACAACGTGTAACTTTGTTTTTATCCTATCAGGGTGATCCTGGTCCTTTTTAAGGTACGCAGGTGCAAGGTCCAGTAGCTATGATTACGGCCCTTGGCCGAAACATGTTAGCGGACTAATGTTGTGTGCACATTTGTGGCTCTCCTGGAGTGTTTTTTACCTTTGATGTTTCAATAAAGACTTATTGCTTTTAAGACCGCTGCTAGCAACTTTTTTTCTACTTTATTCTAATTATTCCGGGCAGCAGCAGCTGGTCTGGGACTTACAGCTCCAAAGCCGGTCTATGGGAACTCTGTTTTCTACATTAAAAGGATCAGCGCATGGATTCACCGCGCTGCAGCACGTACGTCACGCCCCCTCCTGCATAGTAGGACGCCTTTTCGAAGAAACGCGGAGGAGACTATTGAGTGCAGATACAGTGAATTCCGGAGGTCTTTAATCAAAAACAGAGACTGAGTCATTTGGGGTCAGCGGTCTAGAGGAGTGGTGAGTAAAGGCGTTCTCGCCACCTGGATTATAAGTCCTGGTCTTCTCTCTTTATGTTAGAGATTTGAAGGTACCACTCACTCTGCATGTAACCGCTTGTTGTGCTCCTAAGCCTCCGGTTTTCTGAAGTACACTCTGTCTCTGATACATTCATTTACATCACAGGCGTATATAGGGGGTTTGTCAAGCTGTTTTCCAGTAGCTCTGAGCATGTTAAACATAATACATATTTCTTATGGCTCATTGCTCTGAACGGAGTATACACATTCACCGGACTTTGTTTATGTCGACAAGACAACTAATTACTTAAAGGGACGGCAACAGTGACTTTTACTTTTGATTTATATATATATAGATATATATACTATAATCGCATTTATAACGTGTCCGTCACCAGTTGCGCATGCATCCTCAAAGGAATGTTGGCTGGGCGAGGCCGAAAAAAGAATGTTGACTGTGCATGCAATCAAAATAATCCACCTGGATGCAGCGAAAATGGCAGAGTGGTGAAAGAATCACCCACAGTGCATTCTTTCACCACCCTGGCATTTTCGGAATCCCACACAAAGTATTAAATAACATCTAAACCGTCTACCCCACATCGCAAAACAAAAAGGTCATTAACCCCTAATCCGCAAATAACATAATAAAAAAATTTACCCCATAACCGCCAACCACTCACATCGCAATAAACCTAATTAACCTATTAACCGCTAAACCGCAAAACCCCACATCCCAAAAGACCTATTTAACCTATTAACTCTTAAACCGCCAACACTAGATACAGGATATGTGTAGACTTAGGGTAAGCTAAACCAGAATTGCCAACCTCCTAACTGCACTTCTCATAACTTGTGCAATTAAATTGGGGGAATTTGCTACAAAGGGTGGAGGTGGCGCCAAAGGCTATCTGGCAAAGGAAGTATTTAGTATGAAAATATACCTTCATCAAAAACTATTCAATATAATTTCTAATATTGGAAAAAGGGTTTATAAAAATTCTATAAAAAATGCAAGTTGTTGCAGGTATTTTCTCTTCATAAAAAGTTTTATTATTACATACATATAAAAAAATCACTCAAATTCATTCACTTCTTTACTTTTCAAAGTTAAAACGTTAAGATATTCACTTTACTATTAGGCTATGACACTGGTGCCCAACCACTCATGGTTTTAAAATTAATGCAAGCTGAACCGTCTACCCCCACATCGCAAAACACTAAGGTAATTAACCCCTAATCTGCAAATAACATAATTAAAATATTAACCCCATAACTGCCAACCACTCACATCGCAATAAACCTAATTAACCTATTAACCCCTAAACCGCAAAACCCCACATTCCAAAAAACCTATTTAACCTATTAACTCTTAAACCGCCAACCCCATCGTATTAAAACTAATTAGCCTATTAAGCCCTAAATCATCAAGCCCCCACATCACAATAACCCTAACTAATCTATTAACCCCTAAACCGCCAAACCCCCCATCGCAATAACTAATATATTAACCCCTATACCACCAACGTCCCACAGCACAAATAACTAATTTAATTACTAAGCCCCCTAGCCTAACACCCCCTAAATTAACCCCAATTACTACTAAATTACAATTAAAATAAAAAAAACTAACATTAAATTACAGAAAAAAATAAACAAAATGATCAAAAATAAGAGATAATTATACCTAATCCCTATGAAAATTAAAAAGCTCCCCCAAAATAAAACACCCCCAATCTAAACTACCAATAGCCCTTAAAAGGGCCTTTTGTAGGGCATTGCCCTAAGTTAAACAACTCTTTTACCTCAAAAAAATACAGTAAAAACACCGCCCACCAACCAAACCCCCAAAAATAAAAAAACCTAACACTAAAAATTACCCATTGCCCCTAAAGGGGCATTTGTATGGGCATTGCCCTAAAATGGACAATCAGCTCTTTTTCAAGCCTTAAAAAAACCTACCTACATTCTATCTCACTTTATTTATGTATTAGTAAAAAGTTTTAATTACATGTGGAAAATCTTCACATCCTTGGAAAAGGTATTCATTTTTATAATTTTAAGATGACTATATAACATACAGTGATGCTCTTCTCTGGCTGCTTCAATTATATGTAAAATTGGTGTCTAGAACATTAGAAGAACAGATCAATATCATAGATACAGGAAACCTCATGTGTCCCCTAGATGAGTAGCAATTAAATATTGTTCTATAAATCTTGAGACCACCTCATGGCATCTGAAGAAGGCCTTTACATTGATAAAATCTCTTCCATTCTTTTCCTGGACTGCATTATCCAGGGTGTACATTGTGGCTTAGGGACATTATATTCTAAATTAGGATTCTTATTCAATGATGGTGTTCAAGTTGGTGGAGAGATGTTTAGGCATTTGGAGAAAAATAAAAAATATTACCTTCTTTGAATATCTTGTTCTCTGGGAATCTTGGCAGTCATATGAGTCTTGTACTCATGCCATTGCATCCACTAATGCTTCAGATTTAATTTGGACAGTCCATTCATTACCCAGTCTTTTATACCATAATAGCTTTTGAAAAATAGTGATTTGGCTCAACTCTAATTAAGGCTAAAGTACTATATTTTGTGCTCAGCATTTAAAGAACACATATATGCCTTGACAATTCTTGTTGTAATATGTCAAAAAGTGATATGGAAAGGTAGCATGATGGATCAAGACAGCAGACAGTTACCTTCTAGGACCCTCAAACATCTAACTCCCTATATACAGTGCAGGTGCGAGTAAAACAAAATTTACATACAACTAAGAGTGTCTCAGTGATACCTTAGTCAGAGTAAAATCGTGCTTGTAAATTTAAGGTTCCAGCCTCTTGTATTGATTGTGTATTTATTTGGGTATATAAGTGAAAACATCATTGTCAGCCATGGTTTAACCTCATCTCTAGGAGCTATTTTGTGCAAAAAGTATGTGTTCCCTAGTTATTTCCTCACACAGCATCTTATACTTTAGTAATGGTGCCATTGTACATATTAACAAGCCCCCTCACTGCTCGTTGGGGAGGGTTATTATGCAGAAAAAGTACCTTCCTTGAATAAGTGCACTGTAAATGGTGAAGAAACTCCACACATACCACCTACATGTCATGTGTGCTTCTTCGGCAGGCGAGGGATCTAAGTCCTCTTTTTATTAGAGATTTTTCTCCTCTAATTCAAGCTTATAATAAAGAAGGAAATTGTTAGAGGTCATGAGAAAAATTTAGCAGTTAGGGTTAGCCTGAAGATGGGTGGTAGTTGGAAAAAGGTTCCATGGGATTGGAAAGAAGGTTTTTCTGGGGCTTCCACAGGGGGTAATTAGTTGTTACAGTGTGTGATGAAATTAATAGATAATCATCTCATTCCTGAATTGACAGTTTACCTACATTTCATTATTTGTATATTTTCAAGGGACAATAATTACTCAGATAATTGATAACCATTTTATAAATAGATATGACTGGCTGCTGGTGGAAAGAGCTAGAGCACAGTCGGGTGAGCCCTCTAGTGAGATCCTCGAGTAATGGGTAAGTACTTCTTACAATGCACTAAATTCAAACCTTTCAGCAGTCCTGCAGTGAGATCATCCCGCAATGCGTGTAACACATGGTGCTTACATGGTGCTTACATTTATGTGTGGGTTATTTAGCTCCCCTCAACAGAAATAGAACTATGCACCTTAAGTGGGTGAGACTCTGTGACAGAGGAGGATCCTCAAGCCCAAAGGCAACCATTCAACCCTTCATTGGATTTAATTTGCTTTCATTAACCAAAGTGTATAGATTATATACATATAAATACAGTGTGTTTCAGTGTGTATATATAAAATAATATTAACTGTGAGAGGGGGTGGAAGTCTTGGTGAGTTCCCACCCTATTTGTTGTAGGACTTGACCCCTGCTTGAATGGACAAGACATAATAGAAGAGAAATCAACATGAATGCACAAGACATATAAGGGAAGAGATTTAGTGACATGGGTGGGATATGCTATATATTTAATTAATGACTGGTAGAGGGTTTGGTTTCCAAGAAATGTATTTAAGGTTACATTCTATGTCAATGATTGTGGCTTTCATAAATATTTATTGTAATATATTTTTAAAATGTGAGTGTTTTAGTAGTAAAATGGGGTTAAACCTTCCACCATCCATGAGCCATATATACCTAACTGGTTTAAATGTGGCTAACAGTCTCCTTGGACATGCTATCAATAGATGAAATGTAAACCTAATATACTCTTATAGTATTAGTGAATATCTTATTGCATTTCAATAGCACAATATACTTTCAGCCTGTAACTCAATGGAAAAATAAATTAATTCAGTTTTTTTCTGTAATGGATAAGTTTGCATGCAAATTAAGGCCATTGTATGATCCTACAAATAGACATACAATCCAGATATCCAAGTACATTTTTCAGCTGATTTAATGTTATTTAAACTCTTGTTCAAGCAAACTAAATCTTTGTTGCATTACTTTGAAATCTCCTAAATGTTCTGAGTTTGTGAAGGATCACCTAACAATTTCTCAGTAAAAAGACTTTACTTTGTTTTATTGATAAATGAGTGCAATTTAATTGGAATGCCAAAAAGTAAATATGTATTTAAGGGACAATAATCTCAATAACTGTTACAATATAATTACATTAAGCAATCTCTTTCAATATCTTAGTAAACAACCACCCTATTGTCTGAGTACAAATAATGAGATACCACTTAATTACATACCCTCAATCACCTTTACTGGTGCTAGAATAAATTACATGTCACATTACTGCTAATCTCATGATGCTAGGAAGCATGGAAAAATTATGTTTAAATAGGATTAAAAACAAACACCAACATAATAGCATCTAATTTCCGTGTAAAATAAATCTCTTTGTAATCAATACTCAAATCTCCAAACAATATTAATCTAGTGTATAATTTCTGCTGCATGTTAACAAATAGTAAAATCATTTTTGTTATCAGTCCTATTAGACACACTATCATTATTTGGATCATTTATATATTAAAGGAAATGTATTATCTAAATCTTGCAGGTTACGTGAGTGAATATTCCATTTAGTTGAGAGGGATTCTAATTAGCAGGTGAAATATAAATTAATAAACAGATGTAAAATCTGTATATTACATTTGTATAAAAAGTATTATTATTACTACTATTTAATATCTATTTAATTTAAAATATTAAGGGCTAGCACACAAGCGATATTAGCGCTCCACTGAGTAATACCAGAACACGCTAATGTGCGCTGGGATTACAAGTTGATTGCAATGTGAAACGAAGCTCGAGTTTGCATTGCTAGGGAAGTATTGTGCTCACAAGAGAGTGCTTCTATAGACTCCAATGGTGTTGAGACCTAAGTACAGCATATACAGTATATAAATACCGTATATATATACTGTATATGCTTAAATAAATATATATTTATATGTTAATATTTGTATATACACATATTAACACATAAATATATATGTATATAAGCATATACATATATATTTACTGGGAACACACAGTTCCCATAGACCGCTATGTAAAGGCCCTTTAACACCCTACTTCTGCCAAATTTAGCCCCAAAATGTTGACTATTGCAGTTATTTTATTAAAAAACTAAAGACTACACTGTATTTTGGGGGCATTTGGGACACATTTATAAAATGAACCAGAGATCTGATCTCTAGTTAATTTTATAAGAACTTATTGCTACTGTGAGCTTGCGGTAGCAATAAGCAGCCATTTGTAATGTATAATTAAGTATTCCGCACCCGCCCACGGGCAAATTTACCTGTTTGCGGGTGTGCAATAATTCAGCACTCGACTTGTAATCCGAGCCAAAATTAGTTAAATACATTATAAGGCCAAAAGTATGTGGACACCCCTACTAACAGGTACCCACCCTTTTTGTTGTAGGACTTGACCCCTGCTTAAATGGACAAGACATAATAGAAGGAAAATCAACATGAATGCACAAGACATAAAAGGGAAGAGATTTAGTGACATGGGTGGGATATGCTATACATTTAACTAATGACTGGTAGAGGGCTTGATTTCCAAAGAATGTACTAAAGAATACATTCTATGTCAATGCAGGTGTGCAAGAATTTAGCACTCGACTTGCAATCCAGGCCAAAATTAGTTAAATACACTATATGGCCAAAAGTATGTGGACACTCCTACTAACAGGTACCCACTAACAGGTGTACAGAAAATATGTGTGTGGCAAACAAGTCAGATGTTAACAAACAAATATGCTCAACACAATGTGCTAAAAAACAATACTCTCCTTATTAAAATGATATACAGATGACCGCTGCCTTCCTTCAGTCTCTCCCCAGGGACTGTACAAACAATAGGCAAATCGAAATGGATGGCGCTGGTCTTGGTGTGTAGTTAATTTTTCTAATAATAGATAGAAATGGACTTGATGTGCAAGTTAAATCCGAAAAAATAATGTACAGTATACTCACTCCTTTAGTAATATGAGTTCAGCTTCTAAGGTGTGTCTTTCTCCAAAAGGTAGGAAGGTAAATTTCAAAGGTGATATCAGCTGAGCTGGAAATGGATTAAAAACCCCATCAGCAGTAAGGTAATAACTTTTGTTATAAATCAAGTAGTAACTTACTTATCCAATATAGTAAGTCCGGCTCGTCACAGGAAAGAATGATTCCCAATATAAAAGATAAAAATATTTATTTTAGCTCTACGCGTTTCAACGCTCAAGCGTCTTTTTCAAGAGCAGTAAAAACAGATAAAAAAGTTTGCATGATACTGTGACTCATTGTAGCCGGGTTTATATACAGTTGTATCAATGTTCCAATTTCCTGTGTCTAACAGGAAATTGGACTCACATGAAAGATATACATAAAGGAGTTTATATGAATGTTTAGGCCCAACCTTATTCTTTACATCGCTAAATCTTTTTTATGTCGCTATATCAAAGCTAAAATAAAATATTTTTGTAATGTGGTTCGGCATAAACATACAAACAATAGATGATAGCCAATGGTAACGTTCCTTTAAGATTTCGTCCAATGAAAATACACTGATGAGTTAAGTTCCCATTCGAGTATTCCTTTTGTTTTAGTTCCTTTTCAGGTCCGCCATAATGTCATGTGTTTTTTTTTTGTTTGTTTTTTTAGCCAATCCGGTATAACTGGAATGTTCTCCATTAGTGTGTGACGTTACGTGGGCTTGTTTGGTCACGTGTTGTTTTTAGCCAATCCTAAGAATCATCCTTTTTTCAGTGACTCTGTTCGAATGTATCGATGTTTACAATTTGGGCTCAATATGAACCGGCATTCTATAGATAGAAAAAGAAGGGAAAGCGGCAGTATCCATTCTGATCGCATATGAAACAATTACATTCTACATGATATTTCTACAGCAACTTTAGACAACATTGGGACCATATCCAAATAATATGAAAACAGTACAATTTTAAAGAAATCTTTTTTTTAGTGTTTTACAAGCGAAAAAGGCGTTGTTAAAAAGTGATAACAGAAAAAACATTGTACAATAAAATTTATCATTTCCTTTAGACAATACTTCTTCTGAATGTTTTCAACAATTCTAATGAAAAAATATTTGGTGTGTAATATTTAATTTGATGAAAAAAGGAGAAAAAATAAAACCATTTTTTTCGTTTAATATTATACTTTGTGCCTGTCTTAAAGAGACAGATATAATATTAAATAGTGGATGTTGTGTTGAATACTATGTTTTGTGGCTACTATATCCATAATATTTTAATATTATAATTTGTGATTGTCTTAAAGAGACAGATATAAGATTAAATAGTGAATATTGTATTAAATACTATGTTTTGTGGATACAATATCCATAATATATAATACGTGTAGTATAAATTCTAGTGACTAATTTGAGTGATGAACAATTAACATTTAGATATATTTAAAAAGGTGACTCTATTTTCATAAGAGTTTTCAGGTTGTGGCCCCTAATATTTATGAATTATTAGTTTAAATAAAAGCCGCTATTCGAATGTCTTTATTTAACCCCCAATGGTTATAAGTTCTAAGTGTGTGGATCCACCATAATTCTCTCT
The DNA here is from genome assembly GCF_027579735.1 of Bombina bombina. NCBI lineage: Eukaryota > Metazoa > Chordata > Amphibia > Anura > Bombinatoridae > Bombina > Bombina bombina. The sequence continues at coordinate 925,544,962 of NC_069501.1, read as the reverse complement.
TGTTTAATTCATGTTCTAAAAATCCTCCTCTCCAATGGGTGGATACTTTCTCTATTCCTATCCATGAAAAGTTGCTGAAATCAAATTTGGGACAAGTATTGCAATGTAAAGGAACACCATGGTCCTCATGTTTCTTATCTATTTTGTTGAGATGTTCTAAAATGCGAGTCTTAAGAAATCTAGTGGTTTGTCCTAAATATTGGATTTGACAATTGCACTGCAGTAAATATATGACATTTTTGGTTTTACATGTGATGAAATGTTTAATTATGTAGGTTTTGCCTGTAGTGAAGGAGGTGAAGGATTTATGGGTTCTTTTGGTATAATTGCAACCTTTACATTTCCCACATGTTTAGAAACCCTGTAAATTTGAAATACTTAAGGGTGGTTTAGGAGCCATCCCTTTTATTAGTGATGGAGCTAGTTTTTGTTTGAAATTACTACCTTGTCTATAAGTAATTTGTGGTTTGGTGGGTATAATCTTACTTAAAAAATCATCATTATGTAAAATATGCCAATGTTTTTTAATGATATTAGTAATTTGATTGTGCCCTGAATTAAATGTGGTAATGAATTTGGGAAAAGAAGATTGTTTATTTGTAGCAATTTTTTGTTTGGCCAAGATAGAATTATGATCCAAATTTTTAACTAATTGTCTATCTGCTTCAAGATTGCTTGAAGAATAACCCTTTTTCTAAGAATCTATTTTTAAGTATTATTGATTGCTCCTCGTAATCTTCTATTCTGTCACAATTTCTCCTAATTCGTTGGAATTGTCCTCTAGGAATTGCTTTTAACCATGACGGATGATGTTGACTGTCATGTTGAATGTATGTATTTACATCACACTCTTTAAAGTGTGTTTTAGTATGTATACATCCATTAATGGTTATGATGGACAAGTCTAGAAAAGTTGCTTTGGTGTTGTGCAGTTCTGGGGTTAATATGATGTTCATATTGTTCTTATTCAGATTGTTGACAAATTGCTGACAATTATCTATACTTCCCCTCCAAATACAGAGGACATCATCGATATATCTCCGCCATGTCACCAGGTTCGCCCCAGCCATGTCATTGGACCACACATATAGATGTTCAAAGTGGTCCATATAAATATTGGCGTAGCTGGGGGCGAACCTGGTGCCCATGGCGGTACCGCATATCTGCAGATATTGTTGGTCATTAAACCAGAAAAAATTATGGGTTAGCATGAACTTTATAGCCGCAAGAATAAAATCTAACATTTTTTCTGATAAGTTAGGATCTTGTGTTAATTTCCATCTAATGGCTGTTAAGCCTTTTTGGTGGTCAATTATGGAATATAATGATGTAATGTCCATGGTAGCCCATAGATAATCGGGTTCCCATTTCACTTGGTTAATGATATTAAGTGCATTAGTGGTATCCTTTAAATACGATTTGGAATTTTGTGCATAGGGTTGTAAAAGGTAATCAATAAATGCAGATAAATTTGAAGTTAATGAATCAATGCCACTAATAATAGGGCGACCAGGGGGTTGCAGGGGGTCTTTGTGTAATTTTGGTAAAAAATAAAAAATAGGAGTTTTAGAATGAGTTTTAAACAAGAATTCATATTCTTGTTCACTTATAACCTCTCTATCTAGAGCTAATGTTAATAGTTCTTGTAATTCTTGACTGAATTCCTTCTTGGGGGAGTGGTGTAAAATGTGGTAGGTGTTAGTGTCTGATAGAATTCTATTAGCTTCTTTTAAATAGAATGTCCTATCCATAATGACTACCCCTCCCCCTTTGTCGGCTTCCTTTATTATGATGTCTTCTCTTTTGTAAAGTTCTTTTAGAATCTCAGATTCTGCTTTAGATAAGTTGTAATATTTGGGTTGATGTCTCATATTTTCTATGTCTTTCATTATTAGTTTCCCAAAGACATCTATGCATGGCCCTTTAAAATGGCTAGGATAGAATTTGGGCGGATTTTTAAATTTAGTTCTAGGGTCATTCTCAGGTGGTGTGTAACTCAAAGTTTCTTTTTTGACAAAGAAACGTTTGATAGTTAAATTTCTAATAAACTTCTGGGCGTCTATGAATAATTGGAAAGTATTTACTCCTTGTGTTGGTACAAATTTAAGTCCTTTTGATAGTACTCGTGTTTCTTGTTCAGTGATTGGTTGTGAAGATAGGTTGTGTATCTTAGTTAAAAATGTCTTTTTCTCATGTGTCTTTCTTCTACCTCCTTTTCTCCCTCTGAGGGATCTGGTGTCCTTTCTCGTTTTTTTGGATTGGACCTGTTGTCCTGATTCCTGAAGTGTGGAGTGTGTCTGTCTGTTTCTGCAATGGGACTGTCCTTCTGTAATGGGGCATATCTGTTGTGTTGTGGCCAATGATGGCTTGTGTGTGATGATGTTGATTTGTGTTTGTCCCAATTTTGATTTGGTGGAAAAGGATGTGAATCTCTGTGATGTGATCTATCATCGTAATTTTGATTATATGAATTTCTATTATAATGATCCTGTTTGGCATCATGATGAGTATATGAGTTTCTATTCGAATAGTGTCTATTGTGGGTGTCATTATCTCTAATGTGATAATCATTTTTTATGTTTCTCCCGTAATAGTTTTGCTGTTTACTTGGTCCCTGTTGGGTCTTATTATTAACTCTGTTTTTTTCCCAAGGTTTATTACTTGTATAATGTTTATCTCCATTGTAAAAGTGATTTTTTTTATTCTTATATGGACCTTCAACTAGACATGTGCATGGCTAAAAAATTCGGTTCGTTTTCGGTTCGGATCGATTCGGACTTTTCGAATTTCGGATCGAATCGGATTCGGCAAAATTTGAATAAATTTGTTTCGGATTTATTCGGATCCGAATAAATTCGTTTCGGATTTATTCGGATTCGGCTGAATTCGGTTCTATTCCGTTCCGAAATTCGGTATGTTTTTAGTACACTAACACCCATTTAGTACACTAAGTCACTAACACCCATAAACTACCTATGAACCACTAAACCGAGGCCCCCCCACATCGCAAACCCTATAATAACATTATTTAACCCCTAATCTGCCGATCGGATATCGCCGCAACCTACATTATAGCTATTAACCCCTAATCTGCTGTCCCTAACACCGCCGACCCCTACATTATAGTTATTAACCCCTAATCTGCCCCCCCCAACGTCGCCGCAATCTAACTACAAGTATTAACCCCTAATCTGCCGACCCGATATCGCCGCCACCTACATTATAACTATTAACCCCTAATCTGCTGTCCCTAACACCGCCGACCCCTACATTATAGTTATTAACCCCTAATCTGCCTCCCCCAACGTCGCCGCAATCTAACTACAAGTATTAACCCCTAATCTGCCGACCCGATATCGCCGCCGCCTACATTATAGCTATTAACCCATAATCTGCTGTCCCTAACACCGCCGACCCCTACATTATAGTTATTAACCCCTAATCTGCCTCCCCCAACGTCGCCGCAATCTAACTACAAGTATTAACCCCTAATCTGCCGACCGCAAATCGCCGCCACTATAATAAATGTATTAACCCCTAAACCGCCGCACTCCCGCCTCGCAAACACTATAATACATTTTATTAACCCCTAATCTGCCCTCCCTAACATCGCCGCCACCTACCTACAATTATTAACCCCTAATCTCCCGCCCCCAACGTCGCTGCTACTATAATAAGGTTATTTACCCCTAAACCTAAGTCTAACCCTAACACTAACACCCCCTAACTTAAATATAATTTAAATAAAACGAAATAAGTTTACTATAGTTAAATAAATGAATCCTATTTAAAACTAAAGACTTACCTGTAAAATAAACCCTAATATAGCTACAATATAACTAATAGTTACATTGTAGCTATTTTAGGATTTATTTTTATTTTACAGGCAACTTTGTATTTATTTTAACTAGGTACAATAGTTATTAAATAGTTAATAACTATTTAATAACTACCTAGCTAAAATAAATACAAATTTACCTGTAAAATAAATCCTAACCTAAGTTACAATTACACCTAACACTACACTATCATTAAATTAACTAAATAAATGAATCATATTTAAAACTAAATACTTACCTGTAAAATAAACCCTAAGATAGCTGCAATATAACTAATAGTTACATTGTAGCTATTTTAGCATTTATATTTATTTTACAGGCAACTTTGTATTTATTTTAACTAGGTACAAAAGCTATTAAATAGTTATTGACTAATTAATAGCTACCTAGTTAAAATAATTACAAAATTACCTGTAAAATAAATCCTAACCTAAGTTACAATTAAACCTAACACTACACTGTCATTAAATAAATTAACTACAAGTACCTACAATTATCTACAATTAAATAAACTAAAGTACAAAAACCCCCCACTAAATTACAAAAAACAAACAAACACTAAATTACAAAAAATAAAAAAATATTACAAGAATTTTAAACTAATTACACCTAATCTAAGCCCCCTAATAAAATAACAAAGCCCCCCAAAATAAAAAAATGCCCTACCCTATACTAAATTACAAAAGTTAACAGCTCTATTACCTTACCAGCCCTGAACAGGGCCCTTTGCGGGGCATGCCCCAAAGAAAACAGCTCTTTTGCCTGTAAAAAAAAACACAATCACCCACCACCCACATACCCCTACTCTAACCCAAACCCCCCTTAAATAAACCTAACACTACCCCCCTGAAGATCTCCCTACCTTGAGTCGTGTTCACCCAGCCGGGCCGAAGTCTTCATCCGATGGGGCAGAAGAGGACATCCAGACCGGCAGAAGTCTTCATCCAAGCGGGGCAAGAAGAGGTCTTCCATCCATCATACAAGTACCAAAATACAAACAAACACTAAATTACCAAAAATAATAAAATATTACAATAATTTTAAACTAATTACACCTAATCTAAGCCCCCTACTAGCTATTAATATAGCTTCAATATAACTAATAGTTACATTGTAGCTATTTTAGGATTTATATGTATTTTACAGGCAACTTTGTATTTATTTTAACTAGGTACAATAGTTATTAAATAGTTAATAACTATTTAATAACTACCTAGCTAAAATAAATACAAATTTACCTGTAAAATAAATCATAACCTAAGTTACAATTACACCTAACACTACACTATCATTAAATTAACTAAATAAATGAATCCTATATAAAACTAAAGACTTACCTGTAAAATAAACCCTAATATATCTGCAATATAACTAATAGTTACATTGTAGCTATTTTAGCATTTATATTTATTGTACAGGCAACTTTGTATTTATTTTAACTAGGTTCAATAGCTATTAAATAGATATTGACTATTTAATAGCTACCTAGTTAAAATAATTACAAAATTACCTGTAAAATAAATCCTAACCTAAGTTACAATTAAACCTAACACTACACTATCATTAAATAAATTAACTACAAGTACCTACAATTAAATACAATTAAAAAAACTAAACTAAAGTACAAAAAAACCCCACTAAATTACAAAAAATAAAAAAATATTACAAGAATTTTAAACTAATTACACCTAATCTAAGCCCCCTAATAAAATAACAAAGCCCCCCAAAATAAAAAAAAATGCCCTACCCTATACTAAATTACAAAAGTTAACAGCTCTATTACCTTACCAGCCCTGAACAGGGCCTTTTGCGGGGCATGCCCCAAAGAAAACAGCTCTTTTGCCTGTAAAAAAAACACAATACCCCCCCCCACATTACAACCCACCACCCACATACCCCTACTCTAACCCAAACCCCCCTTAAATAAACCTAACACTACCCCCCTGAAGATCTCCCTACCTTGAGTCGTGTTCACCCAGCCGGGCCGAAGTCTTCATCCGATGGGGCAGAAGAGGACATCCAGACCGGCAGAAGTCTTCATCCAAGCGGGGCAAGAAGAGGTCTTCCATCCATCAGAAAAGTACAAAAAAACAAAAAAACACTAAATTAGCAAGAATAATAAAATATTACAATAATTTTAAACTAATTACACCTAATCTAAGCCCCCTAGCTATATTAGGGTTTATTTTACAGGTAAGTATTTAGTTTTATATAGGATTAATTTATTTAGTTAATTTAATGACAGTGTAGTGTTAGGTGTAATTGTAACTTAGTTAGGGTTTATTTTACAGGTAAATTTGTATTTATTTTAGCTAGGTAGTTATTAAATAGTTATTAACTATTTAATAGCTATTGTACCTAGTTAAAATAAATACAAAGTTGCCTGTAAAATAAATATAAATCCTAAAATAGCTACAATGTAACTATTAGTTATATTGTAGCTATATTAATAGCTAGTAGGGGGCTTAGATTAGGTGTAATTAGTTTAAAATTATTGTAATATTTTATTATTTTTGCTAATTTAGTGTTTGTTTGTTTGTTTTTTTGTACTTTTCTGATGGATGGAAGACCTCTTCTTGCCCCGCTTGGATGAAGACTTCTGCCGGTCTGGATGTCCTCTTCTGCCCCATCGGATGAAGACTTCGGCCCGGCTGGGTGAACACGACTCAAGGTAGGGAGATCTTCAGGGGGGTAGTGTTAGGTTTATTTAAGGGGGGTTTGGGTTAGAGTAGGGGTATGTGGGTGGTGGGTTGTAATGTGGGGGGGGATTGTGTGTTTTTTTTACAGGCAAAAGAGCTGTTTTCTTTGGGGCATGCCCCGCAAAGGGCCCTGTTCAGGGCTGGTAAGGTAATAGAGCTGTTAACTTTTGTAATTTAGTATAGGGTAGGGCATTTTTTTTTATTTTGGGGGGCTTTGTTATTTTATTAGGGGGCTTAGATTAGGTGTAATTAGTTTAAAATTCTTGTAATATTTTTTTATTTTTTGTAATTTAGTGGTTTTTTATTTTTTGTAATTTAGTGGGGGGGTTTTGTACTTTAGTTTATTTAATTGTAGATAATTGTAGGTACTTGTAGTTAATTTATTTAATGATAGTGTAGTTATTTTATTAGGGGGCTTAGATTAGGTGTAATTAGTTTAAAATTCTTGTAATATTTTTTTATTTTTTGTAATTTAATGGGGGGGGGTTTGTACTTTAGTTTAGTTTTTTAATTGTATTTAATTGTAGGTACTTGTAGTTAATTTATTTAATGATAGTGTAGTGTTAGGTTTAATTGTAACTTAGGTTAGGATTTATTTTACAGGTAATTTTGTAATTATTTTAACTAGGTAGCTATTAAATAGTCAATATCTATTTAATAGCTATTGAACCTAGTTAAAATGAATACAAAGTTGCCTGTACAATAAATATAAATGCTAAAATAGCTACAATGTAACTATTAGTTATATTGCAGCTATATTAGGGTTTATTTTACAGGTAAGTCTTTAGTTTTATATAGGATTCATTTATTTAGTTAATTTAATGATAGTGTAGTGTTAGGTGCAATTGTAACTTAGGTTATGATTTATTTTACAGGTAAATTTGTATTTATTTTAGCTAGGTAGTTATTAAATAGTTATTAACTATTTAATAACTATTGTACCTAGTTAAAATAAATACAAAGTTGCCTGTAAAATACATATAAATCCTAAAATAGCTACAATGTAACTATTAGTTATATTGAAGCTATATTAATAGCTAGTAGGGGGCTTAGATTAGGTGTAATTAGTTTAAAATTATTGTAATATTTTATTATTTTTGGTAATTTAGTGTTTGTTTGTATTTTGGTACTTGTATGATGGATGGAAGACCTCTTCTTGCCCCGCTTGGATGAAGACTTCTGCCGGTCTGGATGTCCTCTTCTGCCCCATCGGATGAAGACTTCGGCCCGGCTGGGTGAACACGACTCAAGGTAGGGAGATCTTCAGGGGGGTAGTGTTAGGTTTATTTAAGGGGGGTTTGGGTTAGAGTAGGGGTATGTGGGTGGTGGGTTGTAATGGGCGGGGGGGATTGTGTTTTTTTTTTACAGGCAAAAGAGCTGTTTTCTTTGGGGCATGCCCCGCAAAGGGCCCTGTTCAGGGCTGGTAAGGTAATAGAGCTGTTAACTTTTGTAATTTAGTATAGGGTAGGGCATTTTTTTTTATTTTGGGGGGCTTTGTTATTTTATTAGGGGGCTTAGATTAGGTGTAATTAGTTTAAAATTCTTGTAATATTTTTTTATTTTTTGTAATTTAGTGGTTTTTTATTTTTTGTAATTTAGTGGGGGGGTTTTGTACTTTAGTTTATTTAATTGTAGATAATTGTAGGTACTTGTAGTTAATTTATTTAATGATAGTGTAGTGTTAGGTTTTATTGTAACTTAGGTTAGGATTTATTTTACAGGTAATTTTGTAATTATTTTAACTAGGTAGCTATTAATTAGTCAATAACTATTTAATAGCTATTGTACCTAGTTAAAATAAATACAAAGTTGCCTGTAAAATAAATATAAATGCTAAAATAGCTACAATGTAACTGTTAGTTATATTGCAGCTATCTTAGGGTTTATTTTACAGGTAAGTATTTAGTTTTAAATATGAGTCATTTATTTAATTAATTAAATGATAGTGTAGTGTTAGGTGTAATTGTAACTTAGGTTAGGATTTATTTTACAGGTAAATTTGTATTTATTTTAGCTAGGTAGTTATTAAATAGTTATTAACTATTTAATAACTATTGTACCTAGTTAAAATAAATACAAAGTTGCCTGTACAATAAATATAAATGCTAAAATAGCTACAATGTAACTATTAGTTATATTGTAGCTATATTAGGGTTTATTTTACAGGTAAGTCTTTAGTTTTAAATAGGATTCATTTATTTAACTATAGTAAATTTATTTCGTTTTATTTAAATTATATTTAAGTTAGGGGGTGTTAGTGTTAGGGTTAGACTTAGGTTTAGGGGTTAATAACCTTATTATAGTAGCGGCGACGTTGGGGGCGGGAGATTAGGGGTTAATAATTGTAGGTAGGTGGCGGCGATGTTAGGGAGGGCAGATTAGGGATTAATAAAATGTATTATAGTGTTTGCGAGGCAGGAGTGCGGCGGTTTAGGGGTTAATACATTTATTAAAGTTGCGGCGATTTGCGGTCGGCAGATTAGGGGTTAATACTTGTAGTTAGATTGTGGCGACGTTGGGGGGGGGGCAGATTAGGGGTTAATAACTATAATGTAGGGGTCGGCGGTGTTAGGGACAGCAGATTAGGGGTTAATAGCTATAATGTAGGTGGCGGTGATATCGGGTCGGCAGATTAGGGTTTAATACTTGTAGTTAGATTGCGGCGACTTTGGGGGGGGCAGATTAGGGGTTAATAACTATAATGTAGGGGTCGGCGGTGTTAGGGACAGCAGATTAGGGGTTAATAGCTATAATGTAGGCGGCGGCGATATCGGGTCGGCAGATTAGGGGTTAATACTTGTAGTTAGATTGCGGCGACATTGGGGGAGGCAGATTAGGGGTTAATAACTATAATGTAGGGGTCGGCGGTGTTAGGGACAGCAGATTAGGGGTTAATAGTTATAATGTAGGTGGCGGCGATATCGGGTCGGCAGATTAGGGGTTAATACTTGTAGTTAGATTGCGGCGACGTTGGGGGGGGCAGATTAGGGGTTAATAACTATAATGTAGGGGTCGGCGGTGTTAGGGACAGCAGATTAGGGGTTAATAGTTATAATGTAGGTGGCGGCGATATTCGGTCGGCAGATTAGGGGTTAATAAAATAATGCATTTGTCAGCGATAGCGGGGGCGGCAGATTAGGGGTTAATAAGTGTTAGATTAGGGGTGTTTAGGGACTCGGGGTACATGTTAGGGTGTTAGGTGCAGACTTAGTGTTTCCCCATAGGAAACAATGGGGCTGCGGTGTTAGTTTTTTTTTCAGCCGAAACTCCCATTGTTTCCTATGGGGAAATGCCGAATTTTAACGAGCTAATTCGGATTTATTCGGAGATACGGCAGCTATTTCGGATTCATTCGGTAGATTCGGAAGTATTTTAATTCGGAAATCCGAATCGATCCGAATCTCCGAATTTACCGAATTTACCGAATTTCCGAATTAATCCGAAACGAACCGCACATGTCTACCTTCAACAAAATTATTTTGTGTGTTAGAATTTTCTTCTTGTATTTGAACATATTGTGTACCCTTGTCAAAATCATCTTAGTCTCTTAGATATTTTTTATATTTAGAATTGCCAATTTGCTCATCTAATTGTTTGGCATTGTTTTTTATTTCTTCAAATTTATCTATACAACGTTTGTGTGATAGAAATGTATCTAGTTCATTTTCTAAGGATATTATTTCTTTTTCTATGTTTTTTAGATTGATATCTTGGGATTCATATAATAAACTAACACGTTCTGTTGAGCATTTGTGTAATGCCGCATTCCATTTATCTAAAAAAGTTTTGTCATTCATTCCAAAAGCTGGGATTTTATATACTCTCAACCCTCTGGGGACTAGATTTTCATTTAAATAGCTGCTAAGAAAAGTGGTTTCCCACCATTTTTTAGTTTCTTTTACATATAATTTTTCCAGTTTAGATAGAATGGTTTCCCAATTAGAACTGGGATGTGAGTTATCTTTAAAAGCATTATTGTATTTATTTTGTCTTGCCGCTCTCCAATCATTGAGAGTGTTTTTAGCCATGTAGGAGAAAAAATTCGAGTGTACAGAAAATATGTGTGTGGCAAACAAGTCAGATGTTAACAAACAAATATGCTCAACACAATGTGCTAAAAAAACAATACTCTCCTTATTAAAATTATATACAGATGACCGCTGCCTTCCTTCAGTCTCTCTGTACAGTCCCTGGGGAGAGACTGAAGGAAGGCAGCGGTCATCTGTATATCATTTTAATAAGGAGAGTATTGTTTTTTAGCACATTGTGTTGAGCATATTTGTTTGTTAACATCTGACTTGTTTGCCACACACATATTTTCTGTACACTCAAATTTTTTCTCCTACATGGCTAAAAACACTCTCAATGATTGGAGAGCGGCAAGACAAAATAAATACAATAATGCTTTTAAAGATAACTCACATCCCAGTTCTAATTGGGAAACCATTCTATCTAAACTGGAAAAATTATATGTAAAGGAAACTAAAAAATGGTGGGAAACCACTTTTCTTAGCCGCTATTTAAATGAAAATCTAGTCCCCAGAGGGTTGAGAGTATATAAAATCCCAGCTTTTGGAATGAATGACAAAACTTTTTTAGATAAATGGAATGCGGCATTACACAAATGCTCAACAGAACTTGTTAGTTTATTATATGAATCCCAAGATATCAATCTAAAAAACATAGAAAAAGAAATAATATCCTTAGAAAATGAACTAGATACATTTCTATCAGACAAACGTTGTATAGATAAATTTGAAGAAATAAAAAACAATGCCAAACAATTAGATGAGCAAATTGGAGTTCTAAATATAAAAAATATCTAAGAGACAAAGATGATTTTGACAAGGGTACACAATATGTTCAAATTCAAGAAGAAAATTCTAACACACAAAATAATTTTGTTGAAGGTCCATATAAGAATCAAAAAAAATCACTTTTACAATGGAGATAAACATTATACAAGTAATAAACCTTGGGAAAAAACAGAGTTAACAATAGGACCCAACAGGGACCAAGTAAACAGCAAAACTATTAAGGGAGAAACATAAAAAATGATTATCACATTAGAGATAATGACACCCACAATCGACACTATTCGAATAGAAACTCATATAGTCATCATGATGTCAAACAGGATCATTATAATAGAAATTCATATAATCAAAATTACGATGATAGATCACATCACAGAGATTCACATCCTTTTCCACCAAATCAAAATTGGGACAAACACAAATCAACATCATCACACACAAGCCATCATTGGCCACAACACAACAGATATGCCCCCTTACAGAAGGACAGTCCCATTGCAGCAACAGACAGACACACTCCACACTTCAAGAATCAGAAAAACAGGTCCAATCCAAAAAAACGAGAAAGGACACCAGATCCCTCAGAGGGAGAAGAGAAGGTAGAAGAAAGACACATGAGAAAAAGACATTTTTAACTAAGATACACAACCTATCTTCACAACCAATCACTGAACAAGAAACACGAGTACTATCAAAAGGACTTAAATTTGTACCAACACAAGGAGTAAATACTTTCCAATTATTCATAGATGCCCAGAAGTTTATTAGAAATTTAACTATCAAACGTTTCTTTGTCAAAAAAGAAACTTTGAGTTACACGCCACCTGAGAGTGACCCTAGAACTAAATTTAAAAATCCGTCCAAATTCTATCCTAGCCATTTTAAAGGGCCATGCATAGATGTCTTTGGGAAACTAATAATGAAAGACATAGAAAATATGAGACATTAACCCAAATATTACAACTTATCTAAAGCAGAATCTGAGATTCTAAAAGAACTTAACAAAAGAGAAGACATCATAATAAAGGAAGCCGACAAAGGGGGAGGGGTAGTCATTATGGATAGGACATTCTATTTAAAAGAAGCTAATATAATTCTATCAGACACTAACACCTACCAAATTTTACACCACTCCCCCAAGAAGGAATTCAGTCAAGAATTACAAGAACTATTAACATTAGCTCTAGATAGAGAGGTTATAAGTGAACAAGAATATGAATTCTTGTTTAAAACTCATTCTAAAACTCCTATTTTTTATTTTTTACCAAAATTACACAAAGACCCCCTGCAACCCCCTGGTCGCCCTATTATTAGTGGCATTGATTCATTAACTTCAAATTTATCTGCATTTATTGATTACCTTTTACAACCCTATGCACAAAATTCCAAATCGTATTTAAAGGATACCACTAATGCACTTAATATCATTAACCAAGTGAAATGGGAACCCGATTATCTATGGGCTACCATGGACGTTACATCATTATATTTCATAATTGATCACCAAAAAGGCTTAACAGCCATTAGATTGAAATTAACACAAGATCCTAACTTATCAGAAAAAATGTTAGATTTTATTCGTGCGGCTATAAAGTTCATGCTAACCCATAATTTTTTCTGGTTTAATGACCAACAATATCTGCAGATATGCGGTACCGCCATGGGCACCAGGTTCGCCCCAGCTACGCCAATATTTATATGGACCACTTTGAACATCTATATGTGTGGTACAATGACGTGGCTGGGGCGAACCTGGTGACATGGCGGAGATATATCGATGATGTCCTCTGTATTTGGAGGGGAAGTATAGATAATTGTCAGCAATTTGCCAACAATCTGAATAAGAACAATATGAACATCATATTAACCCCAGAACTACACAACACCAAAGCAACTTTTCTAGACTTGTCCATCATAACCATTGATGGATGTATATATACTAAAACACACTTTAAAGAGTGTGATGTAAATACATACATTCAACATGACAGTCAACATCATCCGTCATGGTTAAAAGCAATTCCTAGAGGACAATTCCAACGAATTAGGAGAAATTGTGACAGAATAGAAGATTACGAGGAGCAGTCAATAATACTTAAAAATAGATTCTTAGAAAAGGGTTATTCTTCAAGCAATCTTGAAGCAGATAGACAATTAGTTAAAAATTTGGATCGTAATTCTATCTTGGCCAAACAAAAAATTGCTACAAATAAACAATCTTCTTTTCCCAGATTCATTACCACATTTAATTCAGGGCACAATCAAATTACTAATATCATTAAAAAACATTGGCATATTTTACATAATGATGTATTTTTAAGCAAGATTATACCCACCAAACCACAAATTACTTATAGACGAGGTAGTAATTTCAAACAAAAACTAGCTCCATAACTAATAAAAGGGATGGCTCCTAAACCACCCTTAAGTATTTCAAATTTACAGGGTTTCTACACATGTGGGAAATGTAAAGGTTGCAATTATACCAAAAGAACCCATAAATCCTTCACCTCCTTCACTACAGGCAAAACCTACATAATTAAACATTTCATCACATGTAAAACCAAAAATGTCATATATTTACTGCAGTGCAATTGTCAAATCCAATATTTAGGACAAACCACTAGATTTCTTAAGACTCGCATTTTAGAACATCTCAACAAAATAGATAAGAAACATGAGGACCATGGTGCTCCTTTACATTGCAATACTTGTCCCAAATTTGATTTCAGCAACTTTTCATGGATAGGAATAGAGAAAGTATCCACCCATTGGAGAGGAGGATTTTTAGAACATGAATTAAACAAGAGAGAATTATGGTGGATCCACACACTTAGAACTTATAACCATTGGCGGTTAAATAAAGACATTCGAATAGCGGCTTTTATTTAAACTAATAATTCATAAATATTAGGGGCCACAACCTGAAAACTCTTATGAAAATAGAGTCACCTTTTTAAATATTTCTAAATGTTAATTGTTCATCACTCAAATTAGTCACTAGAATTTATACTACACGTATTATATATTATGGATATTGTATCCACAAAACATAGTATTTAATACAATATTCACTATTTAATCTTATATCTGTCTCTTTAAGACAATCACAAATTATAATATTAAAATATTATGGATATAGTATCCACAAAACATAGTATTCAACACAACATCCACTATTTAATCTTATATCTGTCTCTTTAAGACAGGCACAAAGTATAATATTAAACGAAAAAAATGGTTTTATTTTTTCTCCTTTTTTCATCAAATTAAATATTACACACCAAATATTTTTTCATTAGAATTGTTGAAAACATTCAGAAGAAGTATTGTCTTAAGGAAATGATAAATTTTATTGTACAATGTTTCTTCTGTTATCACTTTTTAACAACACCTTTTTCGCTTGTAAAACACTAAAAAAAAGATTTCTTTAAAATTGTACTGTTTTCATATTATTTGGATATGGTCCCAATGTTGTCTAAAGTTGCTGTAGAAATATCATGTAGAATGTAATTGTTTCATATGCGATCAGAATGGATACTGCCGCTTTCCCTTCTTTTTCTATCTATAGAATGCCGGTTCATATTGAGCCCAAATTGTAAACATCGATACATTCGAACAGAGTCACTGAAAAAAGGATGATTCTTAGGATTGGCTAAAAACAACACGTGACCAAACAAGCCCACGTAACGTCACACACTAACGGAGAACATTCCAGTTATACCGGATTGGCTAAAAAAAAAAAAAAAACACATGACATTATGGCGGACCTGAAAAGAAACTAAAACAAAAGGAATACTCGAATGGGAACTTAACTCATCAGTGTATTTTCATTGGACGAAATCTTAAAGGAACGTTACCATTGGCTATCATCTATTGTTTGTATGTTTATGCCGAACCACATTACAAAAATATTTTATTTTAGCTTTGCTATAGCAACATAAAAAAGATTTAGCGATGTAAAGAATAAGGTTGGGCCTAAACATTCATATAAACTCCTTTATGTATATCTTTCATGTGAGTCCAATTTCCTGTTAGACACAGGAAATTGGAACATCGATACAACTGTATATAAACCCGGCTACAATGAGTCACAGTATCATGCAAACTTTTTTATCTGTTTTTACTGCTCTTGAAAAAGACGCTAGAGCGTTGAAACGCGTAGAGCTAAAATAAATATTTATATCTTTTATATTGGGAATCATTCTTTCCTGTGACGAGCCGGACTTACTATATTGGATAAGTAAGTTACTACTTGATTTATAACAAAAGTTATTACCTTACTGCTGATGGGGTTTTTAATCCATTTCCAGCTCAGCTGATATCACCTTTGAAATTTACCTTCCTACCTTTTGGAGAAAGACACACCTTAGAAGCTGAACCCACATTACTAAAGGAGTGAATATACTGCACATTATTTTTTCGGATTTAACTTGCACATCAAGTCCATTTCTATCTATTATTAGAAAAATTAACTACACACCAAGACCAGCGCCATCCATTTCGATTTACCCACTAACAGGTGCATAAAATCTAGCACATAGCCCTAAAATCTCCATAGACAAGCATTGGCAGCACAATGGGTCATACTAAAGAGCTCAGTAACTTTAAACATGGCACTGTCATACGATACAACCTTTGCCACAAGTGGGTGACTGCCCTACTAGATCTGCCCTTGTCAACTGGAAATGCATATTATGAAGTGGAAGCATCTAGAAGCAACAACAGCCCAGCTATAAAGTGGTAGACCATGCAAACTTACAGAGCAGGGTCACTGAGTGCCAAAGTGCATCACTCAGTACCAAGTACATCAGCATAAGAATAAGAGGAGCTGGAAGCTTCATGAAATGGGTTTTCATGACAAAGCAGCTGTGCACAAGCCTCACCTTAACATGTGCAATGCCAAGTTTAAGTTGAAGTGGTGTAAAGCAAAACACTACTGGAGCAGTGGAATCTGTGTGGGGTGAATGCCAGGAGAACACTACCTACCAGAATCCATAGTGCTTACTTTAAAGTTTGGTGGAGGAGGGATATTGGTGTAGGCTGTTTTATAGGGGTTATGCTAGGCCTCTTAGTTACAAAGACATCTCTTTCGTAAAATGATGATGGTCCACAGTCCTCCATAACATAAGGAATATATTTCCTTCCACTAGGAGGAGGTCAAGAGCCAATATCAGAGCTTAAAATCCCTCCCATCTCACATCTCTCTCTTTATTTTGTTCTTGGCCTTGAAGGAATTTGTTGAGAATAGAGGTTGTTTCAGCTACTTGGATATGAATTTAAATTTGGGAGCTCAGACCAAAGTCTCTGGGAAGTATCATTCACAAAGAAGACAGAAGAGAAACTTCACAGCATCTGAATGATACTAGGACATAGGAATGTGCACAGTAGTTCCCTAATAAGATTTCATCTATAACTACCCTCAGACGTCACAGGAACTTGTCGTTAGCCTCCCCTCCCCCCCCCCCCCCCCCCCCCAGAGAAACAGGTATTTCCTTCTGCAATCCCCTGTGGTACTCGATACCTGAACTGGATGGGCTCTCTACTGGTTGCTGCTGCTACTGCATTGACATTGACATGCCTGGTAAGCCAGTGGATGGGGTAAGTGACTTTACATAGCACAACCACAGCCCAGAGGCTATTTGTAGGAACTCTGACACAGGTACAGCATAGCCAGGGGACTTAGCTTGCTCTCCTCATGGCACATTATTTTCTTGTTTTCAATTGCCTACCTACCCTATTCTTATAGGTAGCTCTAAATAAATATTTATGGCACTTTTTAGAAAATAGATGCCTGGTCCTTTAAGGCCATTTCTAGTCATGCAGGGGAGCATGTTATTATGTGGGGAAAGTATTTATTATGCTTTTTGCACATATAATTGAATTACACTAAAAATGTATTTCAATCTACTTGGGCTAGACTCTGAAAACTGGGAACATGCATTGCAGTTTCAATAAGTGTCATAGCCATTTCTTAAGCTTAGTTTAGACCTTTCTCTACCAATTTTATTGTTTGTATTTTCTAGTTTATCTACATACTCTGCCATTACACACTATGGAACAAAATAATTATGTCCTCACTAAAATCAATGTAAAATAGCACATTAGAGGAATCATTTACTGATAACCCTCCCTATACATACATTACATATGTTTTACAAGCTTGTTACATTCCATTATATAAGGTCAATATACTGTTAGAGATATTTACCTCAGATTGTGCATGTGATTTAGGCACACATTTTTAACGTCCTTAAAGTAATGTTTGTAATGTCTATTTTGCTCAGAACCTACTCACGTTACCTACTGAGTATAAGAATAGCTAGCAGGGCTATGGCAGCATATGTTGTGGCTATTGTTATTATGTGTGTGTGTGTGTGTGTGTACAGATGTATTTTTGAATTTATTTATATGTGTATATATGTATTTCCATACATCTATACACATATAAACACATAGATACATATATACACACATATTTACAAATATATGTGTATATATGTATTTACATACATATATACACATATAAACAAATAAATCCATATGTACACACATATTTACATATATATGTGCATTGGAACCCTTCGCAGTCAGAGTATTTACTGTAAATATTTCACATTCCAATGTTCTTCACATAGGGGAGTATGTTCTAAGTATTTTTAAATAGCTATCCCTATATATATATCTGTATTTATCTATACCTATATATAATAATATATAGGTATATATATATTTTTTATTAAAAAAAATCATCAGGTTTACAGTGAGGGGAAAAAATATTTGATCCCCTGCTGATTTTTGCCCACTGACAAAGAAATTATCAGTCTATAATTTTAATGGTAGGTTTATTTGAACAGTGAGAAAAAATCCAGAAAACGCATTTCAAAAAAATGTATAAATTGATTTGCATTTTAATGAGTGAAATACGTATTTGATCCCCTAATAATCAGCAAGATTTCTGGCTCCCAGGTGTCTTTTATACAGGTAACGAGCTGAGAGTAGGAGCACTCTCTTAAAGGGATTGCTCCTAATCTCAGTTTGTTACCTGTATAAAAGACACCTGTCCACAGAAGTAATCAATCAACCAGATTCTAAATTCTCTACCATGGCCAAAGAGCTGTCCAACGATGTCAGGGACAAGATTATAGACCTACACAAGGCTGGAATGGGCTACAAGACCATCGCTAAGCAGCTTGGTGAGATGGTGACAACAGTTAGTGTGATTATTCACAAATGGAAGAAACACAAAATAACAGTCAATCTCCCTCGGTCTGGGGCTCCATGCAAGATCTCCCCTCGTGGAGTTTCAATGATCATGAGAACGGTGAGAAATCAGCCCAGAACTACACAGGAGGATCTTGTCAATGATCTCAAGGCAGCTGGGACCATAGTCACCAAGAAAACAATTGGTAACACACTATGCCGTGAATGACTGAAATCCTGCAGCATGGCAAGTTCCCCCTGCTCAAGAAAGCACATGTACAGGCCCAGAAAAATGAAAACGTAGCCGGGGAGCTCCGTTAAAAACCAATGATTTATTTATTTGTATCCTTTAAAAAGTGCGGCAACAAAGTATCCTTGTCATCGCAAACAGCACACACACCGGGACCCAGGCAGCATTATAGGGGTTATCTGACGCGTTTTGGCAAATCGCCGTAGTCAATGCTGTATGACCCATACTGCACATCCCTGGAATTTTAAAACACACACTCCATTTCAATTGGTTGTACAAATATGACACTGCCTTTATATTTAAAGTGAGTAAAATTAATATTGTGTTATCAAACATTCTTAATACATTTCAATTTAGAATAAAGGTTACATATGTTGCACTATGACTGTTTTCTACTCCTTAAATCAGTATCATTGTCCCAAATTGAGCACAATAACAATGTACTATTTTGCTTTTCGCCTCTTTTATTGCTTTTTTCTTATAGTAAGATACAAATAGCCTTAATTTTTTTCGTTCTCTCTATTTTATTAGGTTATTTTGGCTTACTCAATTTGGGTTCTCCTTATTTTTATTATGGTGATAAATACATCATGTCTTAGATTTGTTAGTCTAAATCTTTTTTTTTAAAGATACAGTACTGATATCCCAATATTATGTACTGACAGTACACTTTTAGATTTTCTGTTACGCTAATCACACCAATTAATATATACTGTTTATTCTCACATAATCATGATATAGACTTGCTCTGTCATTGCCAGAAATTTATTACATCGAATTCTTAGTTTAATCCCTTAGGAATTCTCATTTGCAACTTGAACATCCAAAACACCTCCTGTTTAGCCAAGATGTAGTTTATGCCCCCCCCCATCCCTTCTCTCAGGGACCCTTACTTTTTATAAGAAAGAAGGGTGAAACGAGGGCACTAAAATCTAAAGATATCAACACTAGACTTAAAGTTTTAACAGAGATTTATTTAAAACAAGATATTTTAAATATTATGAAAGGGACGTCTCCCTATACAAATAAAAACACACAAAATAAAAGTTGCTTCTGCTGAAAATGTTATTGCAATAAATTTAAAATCAAAGATATGAAATCATAGCACATATGTTCCTATAAAATATAAACAAGGTAGGCAAATGACTAGGTAGCGATTGGTTGCTGTTATCGCCACAGAGGAAACAGAATACCTATATATCAAAAGGTTACTGTTAGACATAATAGTTCAATGACAAGTTAAGAGACTTATTTTTATATTAGGTGTAGTTCTTGTAAAAATGGGTCAACAGAAAGCCAGATTCAAACTGTATACAATTGCTTGAAACAAATATATCCAAGTATTTCTTATCCTTCAGAAAAAAACTGCCGTTTCCTTTAAGAGTTCAATATGTACACATTATCTCTCTATTACGCATGAGTAGTAATGTACTCCTTATAGGTATATGGTACGTTACCAAAATTCTCTCGATGGGGTGATGTTTTTCTTTCCGCTCGGTGTTTGCCTCGAGCGGGTCAGACTGAGGTATGTCGGCGTCTGACGTCACCAAAAGATGTTCCGGTAAGGAGAAAAGCCGGTTCCTCCGCTGCTATCAGCTGCTATGATGTAGATCCTCACGGATAAGCCCCGCACTTAGTGCTATGCACGCAGGGGATGGGAAAAGATGTAATGGATTTTCCAAAACTTATTTCCAGCCACAGACCTGTAGTATCAATATAGTAGAAAAGTTCCAATATATTCAAATAACCCGGGTTATATATAAGAACAATGATGAAAGGTTGGGATCTGAAGCCAAACTCTGCCAAAGTAACACTGCCAGCACAACGACGCATTTCGCCCACCTGTGGGCTTTTTCAAGATAGTGGTGGCAAGTGTAATAGTCCCTATTTAAAGGGTTATCCTTCCTTCTAATTGGTGAAAGTCTTAATTGATACCTCTTTCTTAAGGTGGTATTGCACTCATAGATGCTTTGAATCCTTTTAAGGAGGTACATATAACTACATGCATACTTTTTTGTCCATTTCTATAGAGAAATATCTTCAAATGTGTATAACACAATTTCCAAATTAGTTGATTATTTCTAAAATTGCTACTTCAGTTATCTTTTCCCATCCCCTGCGTGCATAGCACTAAGTGCGGGGCTTATCCATGAGGATCTACATCATAGCAGCTGATAACAGCGGAGGAACCGGCTTTTCTCCTTACCGGAACATCTTTTGGTGACGTCAGACACCGACATACCTCAGTCTGACCCGCTCGAGGCAAACACCGAGCGAAAAGAAAAACATCACCCCATTGAGAGAATTTTGGTAACGTACCATATACCTATAAGGAGTACATTACTACTCATGCTTAATAGAGAGATAATGTGTACATATTGAACTCTTAAAGGAAACGGCAGTTTTTTCTGAAGGATAAGAAATACTTGGATATATTTGTTTCAAGCAATTGTATACAGTTTGAATCTGGCTTTCTGCTGACCCATTTTTACAAGAACTACACCTATATAAGAAAAAGTCTGTTAACTTGTCATTGAACTATTATGTCTAACAGTAACCTTTTGATATATAGGTATTCTGTTTCCTCTGTGGCGATAACAGCAACCAATCACTACCTAGTCATTTGCCTACCTTGTTTATATTTTATAGGAACATATGTGCTATGATTTCATATCTTTGATTTTAAATTTATTGCAATAACATTTTCAGCAGAAGCAACTTTTATTTCGTGTGTTTTTATTTGTATAGGGAGACGTCCCTTTCATAATATTTAAAATATCTTGTTTTAAATAAATCTCTGTTAAAACTTTAAGTCTAGTGTTGATATCTTTAGCTTTTAGCGCCCTCTTTTCACCCTTCTTTCTTATACTATATATCTAAGACAATCATTAGGGATATTGTCTATAAAGAGGTGTATGATATCTTTTGTCCTTAGCGCACATTAACACACTATCTTTTTCTACGACCCTTACTTTTTGGATGATTGTCCACCTAAGAGAACTAGTTTTTTTTTGCATTTTTCTAGTAAAATGTTCTATAAGTGGTGTGGTTATGATTCCTGCTTTAATATTAGTGACATATTCTCTTATTCTACTTCTTACCTCTCGGGTCATTAACCCTACATACTGGATATTACATTAATGGCATGTTAATAAATATATATAGTTTGTGGCTCTACAATTTAGACACTCCTTGTGATCAAAGTATTTTCCAGTGGCTTCACTTTTGAATTGATTTCCAGGGGTTAAAAATTTGCATGTTTTACATGTAAGGTTACTGTATGGAAACACACCCACACAGATTAGCCACAAGCTAATCCTTCTTTCACTTTTTTTGGGGGGGGCACTATACTGCCTAGAGTATTTACCTTTCTGTATGAGAATCTGCACCCTTTTTTAATGGTGTTCACTAAAAGGTCATCAGCACTCAATATGGAAAGGTTATTTCTTATAATTTTACACACTGCATGAAATTGATCACTGTAGTCTGTAACAAAGCTCACACCTTTGAAATATTTATCTTCGGTTTATTTGACAGAAGAGCTTCCCTCTCTACATTTTGTATTTGTCTATTTACACTCTGTACCATAGACGCACAGTATCCTCTCTCATTAAGTCTTTCTTCCAGATCCCTGGCTTGTCTATTATACTCTTCTATTTTAGTACAGTTTCGTCTCAACCTGACAAACTGTCCTTTAGCTATTGCTTTGAATATTCCTCTAGGGTGACAACTCTTCGCATGTAGGACTGTATTCCCTGATATGGGTTTCCAATAGATGGTACTTTGTACTCCCTCTCTCTCTGTTCCTGTAATTTAAATGTCAAGGAATTCTATACTCATTTCTTCAAAATGATGTGTGAAACTGATACCTACATTATTGGCATTAAGTTTTTCCACAAATTTATCTGCAGACTTTTTATCTCCATCCCATATTATTATCAGGTCATCTATAAACCTGCTGAAGAACTTTATTTGTTTGTTCTGGCCTCCACCATCTCCAAAGATGTGGAACAACTCCCACCAACCTATGAAAAGGTTGGCGTAAGAGGGGGCAAATTTTGCCCCATAGCTGTTCCACATCTCTGGAGATAGTAGGTGTCCTCGAACAAAAAAAAATTGTGTGTTAACAAGAATTTTGTGACCCTCAGTATAAATTTGATACATGTATTGCTAAAATCACCTCTTCTCTGAAGGAAAAACTCTATTGCTCGCAAACCCATTTAATGTTGTATAGATGTATATGGGGCTTTTAGGCCTATAGTTAAAGGGACACTGAACCCAATTTTTTTCTATTGTGATTCAGATAGAGCATGCATTTTTTAAGCATCTTTCTAATTTACTCCTATTATCAAATTATTTTCATTCTCTTGGTATCTTTATTTGAAATGCAAGAATGTAAGTTTAGATGCCGGCCCATTTTTGGTGAACACACTGTGTTGTTCTTGCTGATTGGTGGGTAAATTCACCTACCAATAAACAAGTACTTTCAATGGTTCTGAACCAAAAAATAGCTTAAATGCCTTCTTTTTCAAATAAAGAAAGCAAGAGAATGAAGAAAAATGTTTAAAATTGCATGCTCTATCTGAATCACAAAAGAGTTCAGTGTCCCTTTAACCATCCATAGCTCTCTCTCCATTAAAAATCTGTCAATAAGTTTAGGAAATCTTTTGTATCCTTTAAATAACTTTGTAAAGTGAGTACTATAGGCTGTAAGATTGAATCCAGCCATTGTGACAAACTTTCTGTTATGGAGCCTATACCATTCAGTATAGGTCTCACAGTTATTTCCACAAGGGATTTGTGCACCTTAGGTAGATGGTTAAATATGTGAACTTTTGGATGTTCCACTATTAGATATTCTGCTGTTTCTTGATTGAACAGGCCCATTTATATGCCATCATCTACCAGATGTCTCAAATCCCTTGTAAATGTATTTGTGGAATCACTATGCAATGTTGTATATTGGGAAGCATCATCTAATTGTCTTAAAGTCTCATTGATGAACCATGCCCTGTCCATAACTACAATGGATCCTCCCTTATTTGCATTTCTGATAGGGATAGCTCTGTTAGAGCTGAGACTCTGGAATGCCAATCTTTCTTTATGCGTTAGATTTTTCTTTGCTTTATTGGTATTATTATAAAGCTCAGTTAATTATTTCTCTACTCTTCTTTGAAATGTAGCTAAAATGGAGCCTCTTTCATGTATGGGGTAGAATTTTGATTGTGTTTTGAACCTTGGTAAAGCGCTTTCCTGTTCCAAGCCCCCCTGTCTATTTTGTGCACTTTATGAAAGGAGGTCCTCCATAGACACAATGTCACATGTTTCCATAAAGGATAGTGTATCCCTAGTGAGTTCTTGTGTTCTATGAGGATCTGTTTCACAAGTTGCACTCTCTCTATTTTCTGAGAAATGTTTTCTAAGTGTAAGATTTGTAATTAAACCATTTACATCTATTAGTGTTTGGAATAGGTTGAATGAAGTGAATGGAAAAAAAACTAAACCCAAAGACAGCCCTCTATTCTCCTCTGTTGCATATTTAGAGAGAGTAGCTGGTATCTCGCTTGTGGAGGGTCGTAAATGGGTCTGTTCCACCCTTCTTTCTCTATTTTGTGTGTCCCCCTCTGCCTCAACCTGGGTCTCCACTGGGGCATGGGGAAAACCTGTTCAATATCTCTTTCTTCTAATGCCCTATCTGATAGATTTGAGGTGGGAATGGTATATTTACATGTTTTTTCTTCTCCTGTTTTTTTCATAATAGACACAGTGGGGGGTGTATTCGCTTTAGGTCTTACCACTTCATAGTTAGAACTCTGTCCCTCTATTGGAACTAACCTATCCTCTTCACCCCCTGATGCAGAATCTTCTACCCAAGACTCCCTCTCACTCTCTGAGTATGTTACATTTTTGTCATTTTCATTGTAGCGAACTCTTCATTGTCTACCAGAGCCTCTGCCCCTAGCTCTATTGGAGCCGCTATTATTATAAAACAATGTTGGAATCTTTCTTTTTTGTTCTAGATATACACACTATTATTATCATAGTCCATTTGGTCACGGAGATATTTTCCATATTTGATCTGCATTAATAGCTGTTTGGCTTCTGCAACTGTTTTATGCAGTATACCATCAAATTTGGAATAACTCTCCTCCCCACTCCTTTTGTTTAATTCCTGTTGTATGGCTCCAATTAATTATTTTACAATAATCAATTGTCCATTTTTAAAGTCTATGATCGTTTTTATCAATTTTAGTGAACAGTCCGTTAGTATACTATTCCATTTTCTTATGAAGTCTTGATCGTCAGTAGTGAAGTAGGGAATTTGTTTATTCGTAATCCCCTTGGGATCATTCCCAGATAATGGTATCTCTCCATAATCCAAATATTCCAAGAAAGAAAAAAGACTGAGTTTGGGGTAGAGCTATTTGACATGTACAGGCTTGTCTGAATTTTAATTTTTCAAATAAACCTACCATTTAAATTATAGACTGATAATTTCTTTGTCAGTGGGCAAACGTACAAAATCAGCAAGGGATCAAATAATTTTTCCCTTACTGTATATATATATATATATATATATATATATATATATATATAATTTCAAAGTTAGAGTAAGCACTCACTGGACTTCAGCCGTCTGTGTAATAAAATCTTATTACACAGATGGCTGAAGTCCAGTGAGTGCTTACTCTAACTTTGAAATTATTGACATATCTATATAGCACCCTGGCGGTTGAAGACAGATGGTGAGAGTGCATACACCTACAAACCAAATATATATATATATATATATACCATCATTTTAATAAATAACCAAAATTTGTTATGTTTTGCTTTATTCTCTTGGTATGCATTATTGAATGAATACCTAGGTACGGTCAGGAGCAGGGATGCATTACTGGGAGCTTGCTGCTGATTGTTTGCTATAAATATATGTTTCTTGTCTTTGGCTCACCCAATGTGTTCAGCTAACATCCCGGTGGTGCTTTGATGATCCTTCAATAAACAAAGCAAATTTTATAATAGAAGTAAATTGGAAAGTTGTTTAACATGACATGCTCTATCTGAAACACAAAATAACAATTTGGGGTTTTAGTTTTGCTAGAGGATAGTGGAGTGTGGAGCAATATCTACTGTATAAGAAAAATATGCATTAGCGCCCTTTGAAGTTAAGTAGATGAAAACATGAAAAATCATATTTATGTAATATCATATTTAATAAAATGTTATAGCGTGTATTTACTGTAAACATTTCACATTCTGCACATAGGGGAATATGTTCTATGAAATTTTAAATAGATATTCCTATCTATATCTTGTTGGTGTATACCAGGTTACAAAATTATTATTTATTATTATCTTAGCAATAACCTCCAAGAAAATGTTGGTGTACTTATTTCAGCAGTTGCCAACCAATAAAATGTATATACATAACAATTACAATTTATATTTATTCCTTAGTTCATAGATTAGTTAAATTTATATACACATTGAATTATATTTATGTAGAAACTAGATTATGAATCAATTATACACGCTCATTCCGTTACAATATTCTTTACAAAGCAAACCAAAATATATCTCTAAAATTAAATTTACAATAAACACCACACATGAGAATCCCAGCACAGTCAATAATTAGCCAATTAATCTGAGCTGAAATAACCTCTTATTTAGCCACCATAAAACAAGTTTTAAAATATATCACAATAGCTACAAATAACTTAATACACCAGAGGAATTTAACTACAATAACCAATTTATTTGAAATTTCACAATAGTAAAACTGATTTATAAATATAAAGTACAAATTATTTTCTAGCAAATAAAATTATTTAGCAATAATGTTACTAGTTCTAAACTACACAGGACTATAGATATAAACTTAAAACACCAAATATGCTCTTTAAATTACCAGCTGCAATCTAACTTTAGCTTTAGAATACCTTTGATTTAAATATTATATATACTTAACAATTGCATATACTTTACCAAATAACCAAATAAATGTTCAGCTTCCAGAATTTCTTGTGGGTCATCTAAGAAGAATTTAGTCCATCATTGCAAGGGGTGCTCTGACAAAATGCTGATGGACATTTGGCCAACAGCATTCTGTCCGGCGGACATTTGGCCGACGGACAAAATGCCAAACCATGCTCCAAGTTCAGCTGAGGGCAGATATGTTCCAGAGTGCTCTGTTCTAATCAGAGCCTCAGGTGCCGCAACGCCTCTGGGAACCTAACCATGGGTCACAGACCGCAGGTCTTGTAATTCTCTGTCTGGAAATGATCTATCTATCTATCGAATCTATCTATTTATCTAGTAAACACACTCTGTAATCCCGCTACTCCAGAAAGAGGACTTGAGATATTTGTTTAAAAAAATTCAAAATTTATTCATCACAAAAGTTAAAAGTTTCACAACAGTCACAGGCCTGCAACAAGATGTTCATGACTAAAAATAGCCAAACATGTTTTGGGCCAGATCTCAGCCCTTGTTCACTGGCATAGTTTGTGTCCACACCTACTAGTACTATTTAAAGGTAAGGAGTTAAGATAATTGCAGGCACCTGTATCTTATTAACCCCTTATGGGCAAAAAACTTAGTTCAAGCAAAAAACTTTATATTTAGAATATTTGAAAAACAATGCATACTAATATTTAAACTTCATTTTTGAAATACATCTTTTATCTACAATCAACTCAAATGTTTCCTTTGTCAAAATTATATCTACAAAGGAAGAATTTTATTAAAGATTCAATAAAATAAATCTACATCCATAATGGAGTTTAGACCAGAAGGGTGCTTGGTTTTTAAATTAAATATCCAAAACACTTCCCTCTGGTCCAAACGTCTCTCCCTGTCTCCCCCTCTTCTATGTCTTGGCACATGGTCTATGCCTTGTATAGTCAATAATGAATCGTCTGAATTATGTTCCTGCCTAAAGTGTTTCGCTATTGGGGTAGTACAATCTGGATTTCCTATGTCCCTCAAATGTTGGAGGGCTCTGTCACGTAGGGCACTTTTTTTGTGCGCCCCACGTACTGTTTCTTACATCCCTAGCATGTCAAAAGGTATATGATATGTGTGGTGTTACAGGTAATTCTATAACGTATGTCAAATTCTTTTTCCGTTGTACTCGATTTAAATCTGTTCCCTTGTTCAATATGTGGACAGGTTTTACAGATTCTACCTTGACATTTGTAGCAACCTAGCCTTTTTGTGAGCCATGTCTGACCATTACTTGTAGGTAACATGGAGGGGGCCAAAATGCTCCCCAAGGTTTTCGCTTTTCGTGCTGAAAAATAGCAACCATTAGCCACAATTTTTTTAAGTTTCACATCGCTTTCAAGGATGGGAAGACAATTCCGTACAATGTTACAGATCTTATTGTAATCTTTACTGTAATTAGTAATAAAGATTGGTTTAGTATATTCTTTCTGTTTACGTGTATTACTTTTATAAATTAGATCCTCCCTATTTAGGAGATCTACTCTTGCTTTGGTTTTGTTCAAAAGTTCTGTATTGTACCCTCTGGCTTTTAGACGCTGATTTGTACTTTCTGCATGTATCTGAAATTTAGAATCCGTAGTACAGTTACGTTTTGTTCTTACTAATTGTCCATATTGAATGGACTCAATAGTATGTTTAGGGTGACATGATGTTGAGTGCAATATCGTGTTGCCTGCTGTGCTTTTCCTGTATAATTCAATCTCAATTGAATGTGTCTCAGTGTTGGATGTTAAAGAAACATCCAAAAAATTAATAGTATGTATGTTTTCCTGCATAGTGAAAGATAAGTTGAATCGATTGCTGTTGGCGTATTCAAGGAACCTAGCAACCGATTGCTGGTCCCCATCCCACACCAACACCAAGTCATCAATGTACCAACCGAAAAAAACAATATTATTTCGAAAAGGATTACCATCTCCAAAGACGTGGCACCGCTCCCAGAACCCCATATAGAGGTTAGCATAGGAAGGGGCAAATTTTGCCCCCATAGCGGTGCCACGTCTTTGGAGATAGAATCGACCCTCGAACATAAAAAAATTGTGTGTAAGTAAATACTCCACTGCAATGTGAAGAAATTGATTAGTGAAAAAATCATATGTGGTGTGATTTGTTAGAAAAAAATCCAGTGCTTCCAAACCTAAAACATGAGGGATGGTTGTGTAAAGTGAGGTGACGTCTAAAGTGACAAATCTATAAGAGTCACACCATGTAACATGTTTAATTTTCTCAATAAATGATGTAGTATCTTTCAAATATCCATATAGCTCAATGACTATCGGTTTCAAAAAAGTATCAACCAGATCAGATAGCCTTTCGTTTAAGGACCCAATGCCTGCCACTATTGGGCAGCCTGGCGGATGTACAGGGTCCTTATGCAATTTTGGAAGCTGATGGAAAATAGGTACACAGGGATTTTTGGGTAAAAGGTACTCCATGACTTTCTCAGAGAATACTCCATCTAATTTTGCTTTGTATACTATTTCTGATAGTATTTTTCTGAATGAATTAGTAGGATCCGACAAAAGTGGTTGGTATACATCCATGTTAGAAAGTTGCCTGTTGGCCTCAGTTAAGTAATCAATTTTATTTAAGATGACTGTATTACCTCCTTTGTCGGATTCTCTTATGACTATATTCTTGTCATTTTTAAGTGCCTGTATTGCTTTTCTCTCTTGGGATGTAAGGTTACTGCTTTTGTATGTGTTTGAGGTTTTGTTCTTATCATCTAATGCAATTAATTGTGTTTCTAAGGTCTGTTGAAATACCTGTAGATGTTGACCTCTACTATGTATAGGGTAGAAAAAACTTTTTTCTTTGAAATCATTAAGATTAATGTCTCTTTCAGAGGGTCCAGATCTAGTTGTCTGTGTGCAATCACTTTCCCTTATCTATCTATCAAATCTATCTACCTATCAAATCTATTTATCTATCTAATCTATCTATCTATTGAATCTATCTATCTATCTCATGGCCGGACTGTTATCTGACAGACACTTGCCTGTCGGACTATTATCCGTGTGCCAAATGTCCGTCGGCTAACAGTCCGGCCACAATTGCAAGGATACAGACCTCAAAATTGTTATCTTTCTATTCTCAAGAAAGTGTCCCAAAATGGCAAAGACTATACTTGGCACAAAACCTATGTGTTCCTCTCTCCAAAATGTATGCTTCTTTGAGTCTCTCCCTTTGTCTAGTGTGTGTGGGTTCTTATTCAAGATAAATCCCTCCTTCTTTTCTTTAATCATTCCCACAAGAGTTTGATAGGCCCTCGGAGCTGAACATATCATTGGTTATTTGCATAATGCCTCCCTGAGCAGTCAAATACCTTTTGGTTGTAATACAATTTTTGAACTATAGATGGCAGCAGACAACCAGAAATGCAGTTTCAGTATCAATACTGCTAATAGTAAATACAGATTCTTAGATATTTTTAATTGTATATTTAATATTCTCACTATTTCCTGATATTAATAAACTTATCTGGTCAACATATATGTCCCATCTAATATAATTTAGCATGTATTTATAGAGGCTAAACATGAATATATTCCACTTATAATATCTCTACAAATATATATATATAGACTTCCTAAACATTCAGATATCAGGTCTATGCATATCCTTAAATCTATACAATATACCTATATTATGTATACTTCCATACAATTCCACTTTTAATATTTCGAAAGATGCATTCAAAGTTACAATTTTATGAGGGGACTCAAAAGAATTTTAACACCCTCAGCATGAATTTGATTAATATGTCAATTTATATTCTGATATAACATTGTTTTGAATGTATGAAATACGAATAAGGTATAATTAATTAAGCAATTTATTGTATGTATATCTCTTCACATTGTGAATTCTCTGTTTTATCCGATGCCTGCAATAAAAGAAACAAGGTTTTTATTCTGAGATTTTTGAAACATATTTTAAATGTAATAATGTAGCTAATCATTCAATACAGCAGATATTTATTCAATATAGTATAATTTTCATATATATATATATATATATATATATATATATATATATATATATATATATGTGTGTGTGTGTGTGTGTTTTTAATATGATCTGTGTATTTTAAATTATTATAAAGATTAGGCACAATTCCTTTATCTGAGATCTAGTTCATGTCATACAGAGACTTAAAATGCCAGCTTGTCTGGGAGCTCAGCATGGGACAATTGACACATAGATGACAAGAGTCACATTCCCTGAAAACTTCTGTATATTCAAATATCAGTTCAGACAGGATATCTGTTGTTCACAGGGGGTCTATGTCATCCTAGGGGTTTTCTGTAATTTTATTATAGATCTTGGGCAGGAAATTCCATATATGGATGTTCATATTGCCTTCACTATTGGGACACATGTTCCCTTTCCCGTAAAGCCTTGGCTTCAAAGGTTCAATGAGTGATCTATCTTTACTAATTAAACAATTGTATCATCCCTTTTGTTCTCAACTTGTCTTAAACAGTGAGGGGGCAGGGGCTGTAGTGAGACCAATTCATATCAAAATAGATATTAGCTAAAATAAAATATTAAATGATGTGATACATCTGTAGTTTATGTTATTTCACAGGTACCATGAAAATCTGTATATATCTATACTTACAGGTATATATAATACTGTAGATATATTGGTATAAATATCTATTTATGCAAATATCCATCAGTTATATATTTAAATATATTTTTAAGAATAAATAGAACATATTCTGCTATGTGCAGAACATTGGATTATGAAATATGCAATGTTATCTTCTTATGTTGTGCTTTTATATAACCGGGATCGTGTTTTAAACTTTTTCGGGGGTTTTTAAGTCTATGGGGGAATATGATTTTGCATTCGCGACTTATTAACGTCTATTTGTTAGCATGACTTTGTGAAAGTGAGAGCGCAAACTTTTTATTTTAAAAACGTAATACAAAAAAATACTTCTAGCAGCTTTAAAGCTCAAACATAAGTGCAAACTACCGCTCCACTCATAATCTAGCCCATTGTTGGCTTCAATTTTATGGATTAAATACAGCGGTCAGCATGGACAATGGAAATAATATCCCAATTTTGGCCAGATTATGAGTGGCGCTCTAACAGTTACACGCAATCAATATCCGGTTTATCATGGCTGCTTGAATATATGTATGTGTATGTTTATGAATAAGTTTATATGTGTGCACATATGTATTTATCTATTTATATGTGTATATATGTATTTATAGACATACAATGCCCTCCACTAATATTGGTACCCTTGGTAAATATGAGCAAAGAAGGCTGTGAAAAATTGTCTTTATTGTTTAACCTTTTACACTTTTGCTAAAAAAGGTTGTAATATTGTAATTTGACACATAGAGTCCACCAGATATAACCTCAAAGAAAAAAGGTAAACATATCATAACCCTTTAACTGAATAGTGGACCTATTTGTGGTAACCTTACTTACATTAAAAAAGATATAACTGAGCTCTCAGGATGTAAATGGATTATAAAGATGTTGTTCTCCAGACTTTAATTCAGCAAGGTACTTGTTCACCTTAGAAAAAAGGAGAATTTATATAATGAAATACTGTTATCTTCAACTATAAAGGCAATATGAGAACCTTACTCACGTGAATAAGAGCTATAACTGAGCTTTCAAGATGTAGGCATATGTTAATCACAAACTCCCATGTGAGTAAATAAGTAGATTGCAAATGAATATAAAAGTATACCATTTATTAAAAAATATAAAATGCACAACATGGAACATTCACATGGGTATATTGTAGGACTAGTTTACCATATAGTAGGATCTTCAGTAAAGCTGAAACGCTCACTCTCACTGAGCGCTTAACTGCCGATATTGGAGCAGACTAAACTGTGTACCGGTTAATCCCACCTCCAGTGACGTCACAAATATGTGCAGCGTAAACCTCCAACGTACGTTTCACTTATCATTTTGCCTTTTCAAGGAGTATAATTCTGTTCATCCTGGTCTAATATTTATAGTAAGTATAGTATAGTACAGGTAAGGATCAAATAACTTTATGTGTCATATAAATCATTATTGAGTCCACTTTTTATACATATAATACAGGCATCTATGCAAACTTCTACCATAGAATCTATTTAAAAACAATATTCTTAAAAAATTATAAAAGTACAAAGTAAAAAAAAAAAGAAGTAAAAATACAACATAAAAATACAAAACCCATATAAGGATTCAAACCTGGGACCTCATATTCTAAGGTAATGAGAAAGACCACTATACTAACTAAAATGTATGTCAATTGAGTTATGTAAAGCGATCATTAATTATTTCATTAAAATACATTTTATATTTTCTTTCTCAAAAACAATGGAGAACGGATATAAAAGAAAGCACCCTATAAAGATTCATACTCTTAATAAAGCCCAGAACTACAGGCGAAACATGTTGACAAATCATTTAGGGTGTCTATGCCCAAATTGTATGCTGTATGACAAGTACTATTAGTAATGTCAAAAACGCCAGATAGATCAATCACATCGCCAACAGAGGGTCAAATGACTGGCATGGAAGTAGACTGCAACACGCCAAGCAAAAGTACACAGAGGAATCGGGAGGCCACACTCGCCATGGATAACAGTAAGGGGGAGCCTTATCTGAGACCAGGTTATAATCCTGGTGGTGAGTCCCTGAATGAACTGCAAACTCAAAGGTACTGTGAAATATTTTGGCTATTGTGGTGAACACTATAACATATCCTATTGATTGAATACATTTCTGGATAACCAATGTTACAGAATAACAGAATACATAGCATAGCCAGTTTTTAGTTAGCCCAAAGGTGGTATTAAGATTTTTACAAAGACTGAAGATCTTGTGCATACGCAGGAACTTTTTAAAACGCGGCCAAACATTTAAGGGAGATGTCCCTGTAGTTTTTCGATCAATTTATGTTAAAAAAGTGGATGCAGTATATGTGCACTAGCAGCTACAGGGTGAATGGTGTGGGGATAAATAAGATGATAATAATATGATATTAATAAGACTAATATTGGTAGGTCACTTGGTAAGATTTACAGAAGAGTAATATTTATTAAACCTCTAATCAAAACGCATAAAAATGATTAAAATGATAAAATATTATGAATGACCGGTAATCATATAATTACAATTCAATTCAATATCAATTCAATATTGTTTAAAACATTGTATGCTCAAAAGCAATAAAAAAAAATAGCAATTGATATAAAATGATACAAAGTGCTAGTGCCTAATACATGAGTACAAATACACTTCTAGTACGGTTTTCCTTTGATAGTAACAACCATACAAAACTATGTCAAGACAAGTGGTGACCAATGTTCAATCACTCATTGGGTGTTCGAAAAAGAGGCAAAAAGAGGCAAGCTTAATTTATTTCTAAATAATAGCATAAACTGTTCTGGGTTTATTGTCAAATAGTACAGTTCGCTTCTATGTCAAATAGTGCAGACCGCCTCTATGGTCCTCTGATATTAAGTCTTCTGATATTTAGTCACTTTTATGGCCGGATAATTATTACTCTGTAACACACAGATGAGCTGTACACCTCTATGTGCCTGCCTTGTATATAGAGTACTTTGGTTCTTGCTTACCGTATTGGAGCCATAGCACAGGTGTTTATACAGCTCTATCTGTTGTTTCCTGGATGATCCTGTCACAGCCACGTGTTTGAATCAAGGGCCAATCCTGGAGTGGCAATGAGTAGTGAGTCAGAGGCCAATCTTGGAGTAATGATGTGGAATGTAGTTCCGTTTTACTGAAGAAACTTACTCTGTGCAGAGAATTAGCAACTGACCTTGGAAAAAAGAGTCCTTGTAGAATCAGAAGCAATCCTTTGCTGTTATTTAAAGTTGTCCAAATATTCAACATATACTGTCACTATCAATGCGTTTTGCCATATTCCACAGCTTTATCAAGATGGATTGTAGCAGTAATGAGTATCCTTATAAAGGGATAGTCTACGGAGTGATTGGTTGTTCATTTTTCTCTTAAGATCCGGTATAAGTTGTTAAGGTGGAATAATAAAGGTGGATGTATTTCCTTGTTAACAGCTGACCATAAGTTAATGATTGCTAAAAACAAATTTAAACAAATAGATGAATGAGTATTTAAATGCAATCATATATACATATGTAAGTTACCCTGGTGTGGAGTCTATGCCCTTTCTTCATATAGACCCTTGTCTTTCTAATAAACTGAATGAGCTCTAGATACATATTAATAATAAATAATTGATTGATATTATATATTGTATCTTTTCTATTTATGAGTTAGAATAGCTCTTGCAACTCACAAAACAGGTTAAGTTAATGAAGCAAACAATGTTAATTTTAATAAGGAGAATGGTTCTAGAAATACAGGGAGTGCAGAATTATTAGGCAAATTAGTATTTTGACCACATCATCCTCTTTATGCATGTTGTCTTACTCCAAGCTGTATAGGCTCGAAAGCCTACTACCAATTAAGCATATTAGGTGATGTGCATCTCTGTAATGAGAAGGGGTGTGGTCTAATGATATCAACACCCTATATCAGTGTGCATAATTATTAGGCAACTTCCTTTCCTTTGGCAAAATGGGTCAAAAGAAGGACTTGACAGGCTCAGAAAAGTCAAAAATAGTGAGATATCTTGCAGAGGGATGCAGCACTCTTAAAATTGCAAGGCTTCTGAAGCGTGATCATCGAACAATCAAGCGTTTCATTCAAAATAGTCAACAGGGTCGCAAGAAGCGTGTGGAAAAACCAAGGCGCAAAATAACTGCCCATGAACTGAGAAAAGTCAAGCGTGCAGCTGCCAAAATGCCACTTGCCACCAGTTTGGCCATATTTCAGAGCTGCAACATCACTGGAGTGCCCAAAAGCACAATGTGTGCAATACTCAGAGACATGGCCAAGGTAAGAAAGGCTGAAAGACGACCACCACTGAACAAGACACACAAGCTGAAACGTCAAGACTAGGCCAAGAAATATCTCAAGACTGATTTTTCTAAGGTTTTATGGACTGATGAAATGAGAGTGAGTCTTGATGGGCCAGATGGATGGGCCCGTGGCTGGATTGGTAAAGGGCAGAGAGCTCCAGTCCGACTCAGACGCCAGCAAGGTGGAGGTGGAGTACTGGTTTGGGCTGGTCTCATCAAAGATGAGCTTGTGGGGCCTTTTCGGGTTGAGGATGGAGTCAAGCTCAACTCCCAGTCCTGCTGCCAGTTTCTGGATGACACCTTCTTCAAGCAGTGGTACAGGAAGAAGTCTGCATCCTTCAAGAAAAACATGATTTTCATGCAGGACAATGCTCCATCACACGTGTCCAAGTACTCCACAGTGTGGCTGGCAAGAAAGGGTATAAAAGAAGAAAATCTAATGACATGGCCTCCTTGTTCACCTGATCTGAACCCCATTGAGAACCTGTGGTCCATCATCAAATGTGAGATTTACAAGGAGGGAAAACAGTACACCTCTCTGAACAGTGTCTGGGAGGCTGTGGTTGCTGCTGCACGCAATGTTGATGGTGAACAGATCAAAACACTGACAGAATCCATGGATGGCAGGCTTTTGAGTGTCCTTGCAAAGAAAGGTGGCTATATTGGTCACTGATTTGTTTTTGTTTTGTTTTTGAATGTCAGAAATGTATATTTGTGAATGTTGAGATGTTATATTGGTTTCACTGGTAAAAATAAATAATTGAAATGGGTATATATTTGTTTTTTGTTAAGTTGCCTAATAATTATGCACAGTAATAGTCACCTGCACACACAGATATCCCCCTAAAATAGCTATAACTAAAAACAAACTAAAAACTACTTCCAAAACTATTCAGCTTTGATATTAATTAGTTTTTTGGGTTCATTGAGAACATGGTTGTTGTTCAATAATAAAATTAATCCTCAAAAATACAACTTGCCTAATAATTCTGCACTCCCTGTAGCAGATTATATATCAGCTTAAAAGATATATTTCTAAAATGAGGAACTTACTTAGAGCAGTGAAACTTCATAAATAAAATAAAAAAGGAGTATCTCAGTCTAAAATACATAGATGCATAGATAATTAATTAGTCACTATGATTAGTGGTAAATCAATAATGATACTATACAATTAATTTCAGTCTGAGAGTTAGTTGCGTAATTCCTTGATATTTTTTTAAAAGAGCAAGTGGTGGGTTTTGGATGAAATAGGTTAAAATGAAAGGGTAAATTAACACAAATAGACTAAAATAGGGTTAGTCTAAGATGAAGGGATTCAGATCAAGTTCTGAATTAAGTCCCAGTGGGTATAATGTCCCCATCTCATAAATCATCTCAGCTTCTTTCCTTAGTAGTATGTTGTCAAAATCCCCCCCCCACTCCAAGGCTTTTTAACTTTGCATACACCCCAATACTTGAAGTGTTTAGTATTGTTATTATGGATGGTTCTAAAGTGTTCATACAGTCTGGTGTCTTGATTGCCTTTTTTTATTAAATTTAAATGTTTTCTTATTCTAGTACGTAAAGTTCTTAAGGTCTCTCCCAAGTATTTTATTTTTACAAGTGCATTTAATGAGGTATACTACTCCTTTGTAGCTACACCTGATCGTATCATTAATGTTATACTTTTTGTTTGTGTTGGTAGAGACATAACTTTTAAGTTTGGTACTGTGTTGACACGCTTTACAACATTAACATGGATAATAACCGCTCACTTTATTCCCTAAAATGTCTCTCTCGTGGGATATTTGTGTCTTCTTAAAATCGCTTGGTGACCTCATATCATGCTACTATTAAATCACATTTGTTTATTGTAGATATTTTGTTTCATAGTATTTTGTCATATTTATTAGGCCATTTTTTTATCAACATTGTATATTGAGAATATCTTTTACAGTCCAGTGTTTAAGCTTTTGAGTGCACTCTCACACATGCTCTTACCAATTACTATCTTTTTTAACACATCTCAGTGTTTGCATATAATATTAGAAACTTCTCTATTTTGTTCACTGTAATCCATTTTGAGTCCCACTTCATTAACCCATATAAAGATATTTCACATCTTCTCTCTTATATCTCAACAGATCTCTTCTATCTGTATTATTAATTTCTTCTATAATTTCATCTATATAGTCTGCAGTATAATTTTTTTCTACAAATCTATCTTTAAGTATCTAGGACTGTTCATAGAAAAATTATTTTTCTCTACAGTTATTCTTTGTATTTGTCTCTTGGGAATATTTTTCAACCATCTATCTAGATGGCAGCTATTGGTTGCGATATAATTATTTACATCCACTGGTTTTATTTTTTTATTGTTTTAATACAATAACTTTCAATATATATTTCCAAATCCAAGAAAGTAATTGATTTTTGACTACACTCACAATTTAATTTAATTTGCCAATTATTAGAATTTAAATAATTCATATAGATATCAAATTCTTCCCTGGAACAAATTGTCTATATACAGGGAGTGCAGAATTATTAGGCAAATGAGTATTTTGACCACATCATCCTCTTTATGCATGTTGTCTTACTCCAAGCTGTATAGGCTCGAAAGCCTACTACCAATTAAGCATATTAGGTGATGTGCATCTCTGTAATGAGAAGGGGTGTGGTCTAATGACATCAACACCCTATATCAGGTGTGCATAATTATTAGGCAACTTCCTTTCCTTTGGCAAAATGGGTCAAAAGAAGGACTTGACAGGCTCAGAAAAGTCAAAAATAGTGAGATATCTTGCAGAGGGATGCAGCACTCTTAAAATTGCAAAGCTTCTGAAGCGTGATCATCGAACAATCAATCGTTTCATTCAAAATAGTCAACAGGGTCGCAAGAAGCGTGTGGAAAAGCCAAGGCGCAAAATAACTGCCCATGAACTGAGAAAAGTCAAGCGTGCAGCTGCCAAGATGCCACTTGCCACCAGTTTGGCCATATTTCAGAGCTGCAACATCACTGGAGTGCCCAAAAGCACAAGGTGTGCAATACTCAGAGACATGGTATGAAATAATATGTACAGCGCCAAAAAGGCTAAGGGATAAGTATAAACACTAAAAAGTTGGATGCTAAAAATGATTTAATACAAATGATAGAGTGGTATTTAATACAAATGAATAAAAGCAATAATATAAATTAAAACAATACTATAAGTTAAATGTGTATAAAATCCCTATAATAAAACTTGCGTATAATGACAGTTAGGTCATGGATCCATGGGTAATAAGATGAGAGAATATGAAATAATAATAATGTAAACTCCACGTGTAAGTGCGAATAAACAGATAAGTAGATGAATAAGTGAACAAGTGTGCGAAGTGTTGTTACAGCATAGGTGAGCAGTTAACAGCCGAATGTGATAATGAAAATATGAACAGTATATACATATACAGGAAAAAACAATCCAAAAGGTAATAGTCAAAAAATAATAATAACTGGACAGTCCTGATGAAAGCACTGCAGTGCAAAAAGGAACAAAAAATGATAATCACAAGTAAGTTAATACCATTGAGTGAAAAAATGTGAAAAAAATGAGGTGACACAGTGATGTGAAAAAATAAAAATATATAAAAAAGGAAAAAATTTAAGATTAAAAATCCGGTGAAAAAACGAAAAAACAATAGTGATGTTCAACAAATGTTAATAAAGATCAAAAAAGAGCAAAAATTGTGTTGTAATCCAAATAAAATGACAGTAAAATAGAAATAGTATCACATAGAAGAACCTTGAATCCTGAGGGGGAAAGTTCCCAGGTGAATCCTGACAGCGGTCAGCTCCTTATCCAATGTCCTAGAAATGTCCCTGTAGGAAAAGGATTAACATAGCGTAACAAGTCCTTAGAATAGTTAGAATCTTAAAATGATGCTTACCAACAGGTCTACACGTTTCGGCCCCAAAAAAGGCCTTTATCAAGAGGTCTTGATAAAGGCCTTTTTTGGGGCCGAAACGCGTAGACCTGTTGGTAAGCATCATTTTAAGATTCTAACTATTCTAAGGACTTGTTACGCTATGTTAATCCTTTTCCTACAGGGACATTTCTAGGACATTGGATAAGGAGCTGACCGCTGTCAGGATTCACCTGGGAACTTTCCCCCTCAGGATTCAAGGTTCTTCTATGTGATACTATTTCTATTTTACTGTCATTTTATTTGGATTACAACACAATTTTTGCTCTTTTTTGATCTTTATTAACATTTGTTGAACATCACTATTGTTTTTTCGTTTTTTCACCGGATTTTTGATCTTAAATTTTTTCCTTTTTTAAATATTTTTATTTTTTCACATCACTGTGTCACCTCATTTTTTTCACATTTTTTCACTCAATGGTATTAACTTACTTGTGATTATCATTTTTTGTTCCTTTTTGCACTGCAGTGCTTTCATCAGGACTGTCCAGTTATTATTATTTTTTGACTATTACCTTTTGGATTGTTTTTTCCTGTATATGTATATACTGTTCATATTTTCATTATCACATTCGGCTGTTAACTGCTCACCTATGCTGTAACAACACTTCGCACACTTGTTCACTTATTCATCTACTTATCTGTTTATTCGCACTTACACGTGGAGTTTACATTATTATTATTTCATTTTCTCTCATCTTATTACCCATGGATCCATGACCTAACTGTCATTATACGCAAGTTTTATTATAGGGATTTTATACACATTTAACTTATAGTATTGTTTTAATTTATATTATTGCTTTTATTCATTTGTATTAAATACCACTCTATCATTTTTATTAAATCATTTTTAGCATCCAACTTTTTAGTGTTTATACTTATCCCTTAGCCTTTTTGGAGCTGTACATATTATTTCATACTAGTTCTTTCCTTTGGGGGTTGGTTAGGCCCTTTATTTGTATTCAGCTTAGGGATTGTCTTAGCGCTTGGCCACTACACCATACTCTTAATACTCAGAGACATGGCCAAGGTAAGAAAGGCTGAAAGACGACCACCACTGAACAAGACACACAAGCTGAAACGTCAAGACTGGGCCAAGAAATATCTCAAGACTGATTTTTCTAAGGTTTTATGGACTGATGAAATGAGAGTGATTCTTGATGGGCCAGATGGATGGGCCAGTGGCTGGATTGGTAAAGGGCAGAGAGCTCCAGTCCGACTCAGACGCCAGCAAGGTGGAGGTGGAGTACTGGTTTGGGCTGGTATCATCAAAGATAAGCTTGTGGGGCCTTTTCGGGTTGAGGATGGAGTCAAGCTCAACTCCCAGTCCTACTGCCAGTTTCTGGAAGACACCTTCTTCAAGCAGTGGTACAGGAAGAAGTCTGCATCCTTCAAGAAAAACATGATTTTCATGCAGGACAATGCTCCATCACACGCTTCCAAGTACTCCACAGCGTGGCTGCCAAGATAGGGTATAAAAGAAGAAAATCTAATGACATGGCCTCCTTGTTCACCTGATCTGAACCCCATTGAGAACCTGTGGTCCATCATCAAATGTGAGATTTACAAGGAGGGAAAACAGTACACCTCTCTGAACAGTGTCTGGGAGGCTGTGGTTGCTGCTGCACGCAATGTTGATGGTGAACAGATCAAAACACTGACAGAATCCATGGATGGCAGGCTTTTGAGTGTCCTTGCAAAGAAAGGTGGCTATATTGGTCACTGATTTGTTTTTGTTTTGTTTTTGAATGTCAGAAATTTATTTTTGTGAATGTTGAGATGTTATATTGGTTTCACTGGTAAAAATAAATAATTGAAATGGGTATATATTTTTTTTTGTTAAGTTGCCTAATAATTATGCACAGTAATAGTCACCTGCACACACAGATATCCCCCTAAAATAGCTATAACTAAAAACAAACTAAAAACTACTTCCAAAACTATTCAGCTTTGATATTAATTAGTTTTTTGGGTTCATTGAGAACATGGTTGTTGTTCAATAATAAAATTAATCCTCAAAAATACAACTTGCCTAATAATTCTGCACTCCCTGTATATCTGTTATAGGACACCAAATTAGCACTCTCCTGGAA
Source organism: Bombina bombina (assembly GCF_027579735.1). Lineage (NCBI taxonomy): Eukaryota > Metazoa > Chordata > Amphibia > Anura > Bombinatoridae > Bombina > Bombina bombina. The sequence goes on along the minus strand of NC_069501.1, from coordinate 925,503,157 downwards.
TTATAGATAAATTGCTCTTCCCAGGCCGACATAAAGATATTGGCATAACTAGGTGCAAATCTGGTGCCCATTGCAGCCCCACTAATTTGTAAGTAATAACTATAAAAAAATAGTGTCTAGGCGAAATTCTGTCCACTTGAGTACAAATTCTAATTGTTTTTTTGTCAAACTTTGAATCTTTACCTATTATTGACTGTATTGCTTCAATTTCTCTTTCCTGTATATAAAGATGTTACATCTGCTACTACTAACCAATAATTATTTCTCCAATTTACTTTTTCTAATTTTTCTATTACATGCATGGTATCTTTCAAATAAGCTTTAATATTTGTAACATTAAGTTGTAATGTTTTATCAATGTTTTATCAATATATAGAGATAAATTACTTAATAATGAATTCACCCCAGATACGATCAGCCTACCTGGGTGATTTTTTTATCTCTGTGGATCTTTGGTAATATATACAAGGGATTTTTGGAAATTTTATGTTAAAAAATTTAAATTCTTTCTTATTTAAGATACCTTCCTTTACTCCCTTATCCAAAAAAATCACTAAGCTTTTTTTAAAAAAAAAAATATTATAGGATTACTTGGTAAGATTTTGTAAACTTTATCATCATTTAATAGTCTAAGGCATTCTTCATTGTATTTATCTATATCCATTATTACTGTACCACCACCCTTGTTGGCAGGTTTTATCACAATCTCTCTATATATTTGTAATTGTGTTAAAGCTATTCTTTCATTGTTTTTTAGATTTAATTTATGATTTTTTTTTATATTTTTCATGTCATTCTGTGTTAAATCCATGAAAGCTTCCATGGTACTAGATTTTAAATTAGTTGGATAGAATTTTGATTTCAAATGTACATCTACATGCCTTATTGGACTGTTTCTTTCATTATTTTTAATAATAGGATTATTTACAAATAGTTTTTTTAAAAGGCACATTTCTGATCAATTTCTTTATGCCTACATAGGCATCAAATTTATTCATCTGATTCATAGAATCAAAGTTCAAACCTTTACTTAGAGCCTTTACTTGATCTTTTGTTAATTCCTTTTTACTTAAATTGAAATTCCCTTTTAGATTTATTTCTTCTTTTTTTTCTGTTTTGTGTTTTCCTCCATCTCCCAATTTTATTGCAGTAACTCTATGTGAATGATGAAAACAACATTTTTAGATCTGCTCTTAATGGTGACATTTGAACTATATTTCATTTTATAATGTATAGCTGCACCAATTTCTAATGACCTTTCATTTTCAGCAGGGAAAGTTAATAAATTAAAGGGATAGTAAACCCCCAAATTTTCCTTTATGATTCACATAGATAATACAATTTTTAAAAAGTTTAATTTTGAGTAAAGTATCCCGTTAAGCAGCTGTAGATATATTTTAGTAAAGAGGTTGCTGACCACTTTGTGCATTAAAATAGCACCTTCCTTTCATTGTACAGAGTATAATTATATATTAAAGAATTGAAAATATGCATACATTTTTTTGTTTTTGCCTTGAAAGCCTTCTCTCCTTAAAGGTATAGTAAACCCAAAAAATGTCTGTACTACAGGCAGCTAACTAAACATATCTAGTTAGCCAATCACAAGAGACAAATGTGTGCAGGGACCAATTAGCAGCAGCTCGATTCAGATAGAGAATGTAATTTTAATAAACTTTTAAATACACTTGTATTTTCAAATGTGCTTTGTTATCTTGGTATCCTTTGTTGAAAAAGAATAAGCACATATCCTATACTAATGGGAGCTGCTGCTAATTGGTCCCTGAACACATTTGTCTCTTGTGATTGGCTAACTAGATATGTTTAGTTAGCTGCCTGTAGTGCAGTGCTGTTCCTTCAGCAAAGGATAACAAGAGAAAGAAGCAAATTTGATAATGGAATTAAATTTGACATTTTTTTAAAATTGTATGTTCTATCCAAACCATGAAAGACAATTTTTGGCTTTACTATACCTTTAAACTTTCATGATTAAGATAGGGCAAGTATTTTTAAACCAATTTACAATTTACTTTTGTCATCTAATTTGCTTTGTTCTCTTTGTATTATGTGTTTATAGCTAAAACTAGGTAGGCTCATATGATAATTTCTTAAAGCCTCCTCTTAGGTCAGGGAATTTTGATAGTTTTTCACAGGTAGAGGGAGTTAAGTTACATTAGTATAAACGCCATATCTTCCTGGCTCTGTATGTACAATATAAGTGTACATAGGTCTTGTGAAAACTGGATGTTCAGCCCTTGTGGGTTTTAGGCCGGCCAATCCAAAACATAACAATACAATTGAAGAAAACTGCAATGGTGGCTGGTTTCATTATAATACCCTTATATATACAATACACACATAAAACAGACAAAAAAACTGGCACTCTTAAGCCGCTGCAAACTCCACAACCCTGAACACTCACAGAGTGCTGCAATTATCCAAGCAAATCCGGGTAGTTAACCCATGATTACCCTGTCTTTGTTCTTGTAACCTTGCAGCTGTCTGTCATTGATCATGGCTTTGTAGTTTGCAGTGGCTTGGGATCAGTACAAAGTCAGTCTGTAAGTACATCCATTACTGTCTTTTTATATATATATATATATATATATATATATATATATATATATATATATATATATATATATATATATATATATATATATATATATATATAAAGAAATAATTTTAATATTTCCTTCAATCAAAAATCCCTTTTTTGTGCTTGTTTTATATATATATATATATATATATATATATATATATATATATATATAAAATTCATAGTTATTGTTTGATTTGATCAAAATGTCTCAACAAGCAGGACCATCAAACCAAAATGTTTTGGATCTTGAAGAAGAGGAGATATCATGATTGGTAAGATTAAATTGCCTACTTTTTAAATTGTAGACTTCATTGTCAGTCTACACTTGTATTTTTATGGAAAAATTACACATTTCAAATAATATTCGGTATCAATCTCTGCTATTAATATAACATTATAATTTGCATCAACTATCATAATTACTTCTGTTATCAATTAAGTTTTTTCTCTTTGTATATTTTATTTAAAGGGACAGTCTATTCAAATTTAAACTTTCTTGATTTAGATAGGGCATGCAATTTTAAACACCTTTCAAATTTTCTTTTATCCTCAAATTTGCTTTGTTCCCTTGGTGGTATTTTTAAAAAGCTAAACCTAGGAAGGCTCAATCTGATTTCTAAATGGTTGAAAACCGCATCCTAGCTCAGAGCATTTTGAAAGTTTTTCACAGTTAGACTTTACTAGTTCATGTGTGTCATATAGATAACATTGTACTCACTCCCATGGATTCATTATGAGGCAGCATTGATTGTTTAAAATGCAAGTATGTCAAAAAAACTGAGATAGGGGGCAGTCTGCAGAGGCTAAAATACAAGATAATCACAGAGGTAAAACATATATTAATATAACTGTGTTGGTTATGCAAAATTTTGGAATGGCTAATAAAGGGATTATCTACCTTTTTAAACAACAAAAATTCTGGTGAAGACTGTCCCTTTAAGACTAAAATTCTGGATGCTCATAAGAGGTCAGGAGTGTGCAGATTTTTTTTTAATTCTCTGTCAGCATTATTTTAATAAAATTTATTATAAATACAAAATAATGGAAATAATGCTTTCGTTTACTACTAAAGACACTATCACACTACTGAGATCTTAAGTTCCGAATACCAAAAGAACAAATAATACATTTTATAACAGAATAAACATTTTAAATTTTTTTGAAAATTGCATGCTCTATCTGAATTTTAATTTACATTTATTTAACTTTTATTGAATTACAATTATTTTTTTTATTTTTTTTTTAAAGATGACGATTTTGATGAAGGAGAGGCAATCTGAACCGATGCTATTTGATTATACACAGACACACCTTTGGGATCCGATTGATGAAGGTGTAGAAATCGGCTTTGCTAATGATTCTGTCTTGGTTCCAGAAGAAGGTGCATCTGCAGATGTGGATGAGAGAATCAGCAACACCGATTGGTGTGTTTGCAGAAATTTTCAAGCTATGCCAACCCACATAGAGTCAATTTGCTGTCGTGAGGTTGATAATATATATTCTAAAATTGAAGATGGTGCAAGCTGTATTATAGATGATCCATATGTGTCGCCATCACTAACTAGCAGAGAATATCTTGTTCAAGTGTATCGGATTTTGGCAAGTTACTAAAAAATGCGTCTATCAAGACCAAACGATCCCAATAACAGGTATCTATTCTATTAATTTTAAATTACAATTATTTTATATATTATGTGAATATCATGTGTGTTTGATTTCACCTTTGGTCATCCTCAGACCACATTATTGATCATCTTATAGATGTGATCTACGTTCTTTGGACCATATACAAGTCTTAATTTCCATTATTTCTTACTCTTTTGAACAAAAAATGTGAATTGCAACTCTCTGAATAGTGAACTTGTTTTTGTTTGACATTATTTTAGCTTTTTTGACACGGTCAACTTTATTGTTGTGTGTTAAAATGTCCAATTTTTTTCAAAAATAGTATTGTGCTTTAATCAATGAAATATCAGTGAATTCTAACAGAAAGCAACTTTATTTTTTTTAATATTATCAACGTTCTTAGCTACTGCGGCATCCCAGGGCAGATCAATGTTTGGCTTAAAGGGACACTGAACCCAAATTTTTTCTTTTGTGATTCAGATAGAGCATGCAATTTTAAGCAACTTTCTAATTTACTCCTATTATCAATTTTTCTTCATTCTCTTTGTATGTTTATTTGAAAAGCAAGAATGTAAGTTTAGATGCCGGCCCATTATTGGTGAACAACCTGAGTTGTCCTTGCTGATTGGACAGCACCAATAAACAAGTGTTGTCCATGGTTCTGAACCAACAATTTGCTGGCTCCTTAGCATAGATGCCTTCTTTTTCAAATAAAGATAGCAAGAGAACGAAGAAAAATTGATAATAGAAGTAAATTAGAAAGTTGCTTAAAATTGCATGCTCTATCTGAATCATGAAATAAAAAATTGGGTTCAGTGTCCCTTTAAGAGGTGACGTTTTCACATCTAATGGCGTTGACACACTGCAACCGATAAGGCATGAGGCAAAGCAACTGATTAGCACTGTGTCGCATTTCTTACAATTTTAAAATATTTAATCTCTGAGCACTTTGATAAGCAAACAGACGAAGTTGAGTGCTTAGAGATGAAAAGACAGTACACACTGAGCATGCACAGCCGTATCTACATGCTACATGCCAATCAAATTGCAGTGTGTCACAACCTTTAGCCATTACCCATGTGTTAAATCTGGCTTTGCGCAATTGGAAGTCTGATTTAACGCACAGCTATTGGCTATGCTGTGAAAAGGTCACCTCTTAAGTTGTAAGAAAAATGTTTATTGAAACCAATAAAGCATTTTTCTACATGAAGTATCTTATAAGTAATGAATTTAATTACACTTTTTTTGTTTCAATAGTCAATCCTATCTTTTAAAAAAAAATGTATATGTATAGTTTTTTATTAATTGATATATGTATTTATCTTTTGGTAAAAAAAAAAAAGGAAACTAAGATACTGGAAGCAAGATATGTGTGTGTACACAAATTGAAAAAATAATGAGAAATTATATAACCTGTTGGTCAGTCCATTGTAATTTTTTTTTTTATAAAATTAGAAAAAAAAATTCATAGACAAAAAGAAATTAATAAAATTATTTTTCAAATTTTTTTTAGAGTCTGCAGGTGCCCCAATTTTTTTTTTTACAATACATAAATATAATAATCTTTATATAGTGTATTGTCAATTTGAATTTAAATTCATAATGAAGTATCGTTTTAATATTCTTACACTTTTATATATGTTATTAATATTTTTATTTTATAAAATAAATGTTTTATTTATTATTTTTAAAATATAGGGATGTAAGGAAGATATCATATCAAGCTTTCACAGTTTATGCTCATGGATACCTTGGACCAAGGAATCGAAAGGTAATACCATCTTGTGTGGTTTCAAAGGTAAGGAATGCATTTCCCGAACATGATGGCTTGTATATTGGATTTTACCCAGTTAAAGAAGAAGGACCTGCCATTGATATGTTATATGATTAAAAAGATTACACTCAGATGTTTACACTATGTTTGAATAAATAAATAAGAATAAAAAACATTCAATTTTGAATGTTATGTTTTCAGTTTCAGTCACATTTAAACTGTTTATTTTCATGTGAATAATAAACACAACTTTAATTAAATTCATCTTTGTTTTTTGTATATAACTAAACAATATATTTCTATTCAACATTTTAAAAACCATAACGATATGTAACATATGCTTATGAAGATAGAAAGTACTTTCTCCTAAAATTTTCAATCAAAAATTTTAAACAAAAATAGCCAAAGAATATAGATTGATTTTTAGTATGATAACAATTGAAAATTAAATTTTAATGGCGTGCTCTATACTGTTGTTAAACATAAAATGTTTATTAATAGTATACCTTTACATTTACACTTGAATAAAAAAAAAATGTTTCCAAATTTACAAAAGTAGAGTACAAATTTATTATTTTAAAATGTTGTACAAAAGAACATTACCCTGTATTAATTAAAATCCTTCATAGGGAGCGAAATATAAATACATTCACTTCTAAGTGTGACAGTGCTTCCAAAACACATTGAATAAATAATGACTATGCCCATCATTTTAAATTTCACATGTTCATTTCTCAAGTGTATTTGAAATTCAATGGAAGGACATGGTCATTTTAAGCAGAAAAAGAAGTGGAATAATGCCTCTAAAATGGAGTGATATTAATCCAATTTTTTTAATCCATTTAACATTCAAAATATGCTAATAAGTTTAGCAAAGACTTTTAGATACAAAATTTGTATTATCAAAATTAAATTTTGTATATATAAAGAAGAACGCTTTTAAGAATTTTGGTATTAACAATACTAAAATGTTAGTTTACATATTGTACATATTTTTAAATCCTTGAAGAAAGTTATGACTATAGGACTATATTGACATTTAAATAATAATTATTTCACAAATACTAAATTACAGTAAATGTTTTAATTCTATTAACATGTATCATTTAGACTTTACAATATTTTCTACCAAATATTGAACATAATTTCTCAATTAGTTGCTTTTTATCAGGACATGTGGTAGATGCAATGTTTGGTGGTAACATTTCATTATGTGAATACCATGTATGTTCGATATCACCTTTAATCATCCTCACCACATCAGCAAGCATCTTATAGATGTGATCCAGGTTCATTGGACCATATACAGGTCTTATTTGCCATTCTTTCTTACTCTTCGGAAAGAAAGGTGTGAATTGCAACTGAAAAGAGCACTTGCTTTGGTTGGACATTTTATCTTTTGTTGGATCCGGTCACAGTCAACATTATTGTTATGGGGTAAAATGGCAAGTTCAGTTTGGGCCTCCATAGAGTTCATTTGAAAATGAACACGCTTCGGTCTGTACTTGAGGACAAGACTATGAAACAACTCAATGTTTCCGGTGTGACAGAACATGTTGAGGTGTTTCATGTCCTAATCCATCTGTTGACTGAAGACTATATTGCGTAGTACATTGTAAGAAAAGGTTTTTTTTATCCAGCCATTTTCTTTTTCTTTGCTCTAAATTGTTTAATGTATCATGACAATAATCATTTATATGTATTCTACAATCCCATTGGTGGATATTGAGCACATGGAACATAGTTGATTGCCAGATTTCTGTCATTATCTCCTCATTTCCATAGCATAACATGCTTGAGGTCCACAGATGATTGACTATGGCTGAAACCCATAGCGAAAGTTCGGCACATGACTTCTTTTGACTTATCCCGTGAAGCTTCTTTCGAAGGCTCTTGGCATAGTGCCAAATGTCAAACTGATGTTTTATATTTGAATACTCTTCACGCATAATTTTATGAATGCTGAAATGTCTGTCAGTAGCAACAATCATGGTAGTTAATCCAGCATTAAGCACACTATTCATTGATCTTCTAAAAGCTTTTGCTTCTATAGCCACCGACGATGTTGCCTCTGTTACTTGGACAATTTGAAAATCAAGAATTTTCTTAGTACGTTGCTCAATCATGGTATATGTGCAGAATTTGGCAGAATAGCCTGGGCTGTCACATTGACCATCCACACATAAAATAATTGGTTTGTCCTTCAGAGAAGATATTGTTGATTCTTTATCTTGGGTCCAGTGTAAATCAATAGTTGGATAAAGATATATTGTTTTTAATTTTATAGAACGTTTGTTTAGATATGCCTTGCAATCCTAATAATTTGAAAAATTCATTTATTTTGTCAAAGTGATTGCCACTGAATAGTATGACTGATGATGTCAATATGTCACCTAGCTGGCGATCTCCTACGCAAGGTTGGCTTTCCCATAACTTTGAATTATGACCATGCTAACATTCACCGTGAACTACTAACATGGTACCAATGCATCTTTTATGCATGGAAATCATGCGTGCATGACATTCATTTGAAGCATTGCAAGTTATTAATTTCAATAATTGGTCAAGGCAATGATCGAAAACTATATATTTATTTTCATGGACTGAATCTTTGGGTGAAGATTATTCAAGCATTGAATATTCATCCACTGATTCAGCTGATGTTTCTTGTACATAAGAAGGAGCCAAAACTCTGGAGTCTTCAGTCTGTGTTAATGAAATGTTTAAATTATCGAAATCCGATAATGCACCAACTATGATCTCATCATCGAATTCAAAAGATATATCCGGTGTAGTATTTATTTCTATATTTTCAGACATTTCAATGTTTTCCATATTTACTATCGGCAATTGTAGATTGAGATAATTCACCTGTTCTAGGGTATCTGTTTGTTTGATATTTTCTAAGCCAGTACTCACAGTATTGCTTGTTAAAAAAATTGACATCTGCATTGCAACATCACCCATAGTTCAAGTGTAAACATCTTTCTTAGTAATAAGAGTTTTTGTTGACGTAGATTTGTTTTTCATCCCAATTTTTTTGGATGTTTGCAGTTTTACACTTTTAGTACCATGAAACGGATGAAATTGTGTAATTTGAACATTTATTTCTATTGTATCGGTTTCAGTTGTTGCTTCTTTATAAAATATATTTATCTTATGACCACAATGTTGACATGTGCTACAAGTTTCTACAGCTTGGACAATATCAATTGTCACCCTTTCACAAGGTTGCCCATCTTTAAGTGATACAATAATTTTCTTTTTGATTGATGTAGCTTCTTCATTTGTAAAAATTGATGGAAGAATTTCACTTGACATGCTGTCATCGTTAGTAGCTTTTGATTTAGAAAATACAGTTGGTACCGCCTCGTTCTTAAGATATTTTCTAACTCCATGAGTAAAGTATGCATCATTTTCAAAATGTAAAGAACACATTCTAAATTTATGGTATCTGTTGATCTCAAATACATACTCCACCATATAATCTAACTGTGACTTGAATTGTTTTGTCTGCTCTAACCACAGACGGATTCTTTCTTTTGATTTTGGAAATATATGCATGGATACATTAGGGTTAGACTTCCACTTTCTCGTGCTACTTGAACAGCCATTTACTATACAATTTGACATTTCTTTTGAACCTGTGTGGATATTTTAAATACAATATTATTTATTTTGCATATTAGGTTTCTGAATTTTAACTTAGATATCTTGTTGTAAATGTTTTATATTTAAATAAAAAATGTTTGATTTGATTTACATATATGTATATCTATTACTATAAAAAATAATTAATAAACTATTTATTAGTAATATATATATATATATATATATATATATATATATATATATATATATATATATATATATATATATATATATATATATATATACAGTATATATATATATATATATTGAAAATAAAATTAATAGATATTATATATATATACCAAAGATGAAAATGCGCACTCAAAAAGGGATTTCATCAGAAATCTTTGATTTAAAAAAAATAAATATCATATATTAGTTGTTTAACGCATCTGGCCAAAAGGGAAAAGCCCAGGTACCACGTCAAGGTCTCTTCCAAAACCTGGGTCCCTAAACAGTCACACAATTCAAACTCTCAATAAAAAAATAGTGAAAAAAAGTGAAGGGTGCACAGACATATGAAATCAATGATGATAAATAAAAAACATGGTTGTTGACTGCACTAGTGGAGTGGACTAGTAGCTTCTCAGAACCATATCCATAGCTGATTGGTATATAGACAATATCTCTCCAAGAAAAGACTCACCTCTCATCATCATATCCTTTTGGTTTCCCGCATCATATATTTCAAACACAGTCAGTCATTTAGAGATGGAAAGCAGAAATGAGTTTGACAAGACATTTCTATGGTAAAGAAATAGATTTTATTGAACTTGGAGAATACCTGTCACCAGTATATACCTGAATGCTGACCCCATACTCTGAGAGGAGAAGGCAAGATACAGACGGCCAAGCGACTATCATCATCACTACAGAGCTCCAGAAGTTTCTCACTTACAGAGGCGACAACTTACCTCATATGATTGAGGTTTGTTCTAGTAAGTGCAATACCTACTGGATTTAAAGTGTGATAATCGTTTCATTACTTATAGATTTCTTATCCCCACACACACTGTGGGTGGACTTCCTAAACATTGTCTTATGTTTAAATTATGTATGGGATATCATTTTTGTGAATACATGTATTGTGAACACATCTATGGTAAATAACTTAGCCCTGAACAGAGTTCACCAATAATAATTACCAAAACAAAAAAAAAACTTTTTTGTGACCTTCAACAAACAACCATCAATCTATATTCTTTAATATATATATATATATATATATATATATATATATATATATATATATATATATATATATATATATATATATACAGAATACTAACTATTCATTTTACAGGTAATGTGGGACTAGATTCCTGTAAAGGCGCTCTTCTCAACCCCTACTTTATCCACATTTTGTTGGAGAGATACAACCTACCCTCTTTTTGGATAGGACCTCCCCCCATCTCCTGAGATAATCAGCAGCTATTACAGGATCCCCAACCAACTCTGTAACTAATCACACAGTCAGCGCTAACTTTGCTTTGGGGGGGATAACCCACACAAAACACTTCCGTCCCTATATATATATATATATATATATATATATATATATATATATATATATATATATATATATATATATATATATATATATATATATATATATATATATATATTTATACATATCAGTTTCATCATGTCTTTTTTATTTCATTAATTTGATTTAAAAAAATTTTGGGATCACATTTTGAAATTTTTCAATATAATAGCATAGAGGGATTATGAATTGGGGCAGGGGGCAACTTTTTTATTTTGGAATGTCTCTCTCTCTCTCTCTACCCTCTCTCTCTCCTATCTCTCTCTCTCCCTCTCTCTCCTCTCTATCTTAATCTCTCTCCCCCATATCTCTCCTCTCTCTCTCTCTCTCTACCCCCTCTCTCCCCTCTCATCTCTTTCTCTCTCTCCCATATCTCTCCTCTCTCTCTCTCTACCCTCTCTCTCTACCCTCTATCTCTTTCTCTCTCCTCTCCATCTCCTCTCTCTCTCCCCTCTATCTCTCCTCTCTATCTATCTACCCTCTCTCCATCTCCTCTCTCCCTCCGCTATCTATCATGAGAAATGTTATGGAGGGTTGTTGCACCTCCATTTTAACCTCATGAAAAGTAGTATTAAATCTTTTATATAAATGTTAGTAAATCACCTCTTCTTTGAATCTATTTCACATATATAGTCATATATATATATATAAAGTATATATATATATATATATATATATATATATAGACAGATATAAATATATATATATATATGCATTTCAAGATATATATATAATATATAATAATTAGCATTTTAAAATTGAATCAATGGTATGAAATACAAATTATTATAAATGTATTATTATAAATATATTTAATTTAAATTGTCATTAAGAAATAATATAGAGTGCCCAAATATAATTGCATGTTTACCACAAATAAATTAAACATAGTAGAGAATTGATTCTAAGGCATCTACTTGCATTCAACGGCACCAATACGCTTGCCTAAGATCACCTAACATCGCTGCTGTAGACCTGAATATGTTCTCCAAAATGATCAAAAAAACTGTCAAAAATCTGCGCACCAAGTACGGTGCGATGAGCAGCAGACTTTTGTTAACTAACAGTCATCGATCTCGCTGCTCTTCGGCTTTTTCCCAGCTTTATTGGTACCCTGTCACTAAACACCGCCACTATACTAAACTGTTTACCCCCTATATCGCCACTCCCGGAGCCCACCGCAACTCTAATAAATGTATTAACCCCTAAACCATCGCTCACGGACCCCGCTGCAACTAAATAAAGTGTTTAACCCCTAAGCCGCTGCTCCCAGAGCCCACCGCCACCTACATTATACTTATTAACCACTAATCTGCCACCACCTACATTATACTTATTAACCCCTAATCTACCGCCCCCTACACCGCCGCCACCTACATTATACTTATTAACCCCTAATCTGCTGCCCCAACACCGCCGCCACCTACATAAAGTTATTAACCCCTAATCTGCCCCCCTACACCGCCGCCACCTACATTATACTTATTAACCCCTAATCTGCCACCCCTTACACCGCTGTCACTATATTAAATTTATTAACCCCTAAACCTAAGTCTAACCCTAACCCTAACACCCCCTAACTTAAAAATAATTTAAATAAATCTAAATAAATATTCCTATCATTAAATAAATTATTCCTATTTAAAACTAAATACTTACCTATAAAATAAACCCTAAGCTAGCTACAATATAACTAATCGTTACACTGGCCCCTAGTTATCAAGCCGTCAACCTCAAATACGCTGGAATTCCGCAGCGTATTTGTGGCGAGGCTGATTTGCCTTGGTTATCAAGCCCTAGATACCGGCAAAAGTAAAATTTAGTGACGTAAGCTTCGATCCGCCGGACTCAGTCCGACACAGATCAATTCTTACGTCACTCCAGATGTTCCGCATTGTGTGTGCAGCACAATCTGACTACTTTTGCTAGTTATCAAAAAACTAGCAGGTATGCTTGGCACTTTTCCGGCCCAGCGTACCTGGTTTTCAAACCGCCCTGGAGGCGGCGGATCCCATAAAAATCAATGGGAGTCTGACCATAGCAAAAGTTCATGTTGGCTGCTGCCAGACATCCCATTGATTCCTATGGGAGCTGTCTACACCTAACACCCTAACATGTACCCCTAGTCTAAACACCCCAAATCTGCCCCCCCCCTACACCGCCGCAACTAAATAAATGTATTACCCCCTAAACCGCCGATCCCGGACCCCATCGCCACTCTAATAAACTGATTAACCCCTAAACCGCCGCTCCTGGAGCCCACCGCCACCTACATAATACCTATTAACCCCTAAACCACTGCTCCTGGAGCCCACTGCCACCTACATTATACTTATTAACCCCTATCCTGCCCCCCCTATACCGTCGCCACCTATAATAAAGTTATTAACCCCTATCCTGCGGATCCCGGACCTCGCCGCAACTAAATAAATAGTTTAACCCCTAAACCGCTGCTCCCGGACCCAGCCGCAACCTATATTAAACTTATTAACCCCTAATCTGCCCCCCCTAAACCGTAGCCACCTATAATAAATTTATTAACCCCTACCCTGCCCCCCTACACTGCCGCCACTGTAATAAAATTATTAACCCCTAAACCTAAGTCTAACACTAACCCTAACACCCCCCTAACTTAAATATTAATTAAATAAATCTAAATAATATATCTCTTATTAACTAAGTTAATCCTATTTAAAACTAAATACTTACCTTTAAAATAAACCCTAATATAGCTACAATATAACGAATAATTATATTGTAGCTATCTTAGGATTTATTTTTATTTTACAGGCAACTTTGAATTTATTTTAACTAGGTACAATAGCTATTAAATAGTTATTAACTATTTAATAGCTACCTAGTTAAAATAAAGAGAAATTTACCTGTAAAATAAAACCTAACCTAAGTTACAATTACACCTAACACTACACTATACTTAAATAAATGAATCCTATTTAAAACTAAATACTTACCTGTAAAATAAACCCTTAGATAGCTACAATGTAATTTATAATTACATTGTAGCTATTTTAGGATTTATATTTATTTTACAGGTAACTTTGTATTTATTTTAGCTAGTTAGAATAGTTATTAAATAGTTATTAACTATTTAATAACTACCTAGCTAAAATAAATACAAAATTACCTGTAAAATAAATCCTAACCTAAGTTACAATTAAACCTAACACTAAACTATCATTAAATTAATTAAATAAATTAGCTAAAAATAACTACAATTAATACAATTAAATAAACTAACTAAAGAACAAAAAATAAAAAAGCTAAGTTACAAAAAAATAAAAAAATAAGTTACAACCATTTGAAAAAATTACAACAATTTTAAGCTACTTACACCTAATTTAAGCCCCCTAATAAAATAACAAAGCCCCCCAAAATAAAAAAATGCCCTACCCTATTCTAAATTAAAAAGTTACCAGCTCTTTTACTTTACCAGCCCTTAAAAGGGCCTTTTGCGGGGCATGCCCCAAAGAATTCTGCTCTTTTGCCTGTAAAATAAAAATACAACCCCCCAACATTAAAACCCACCACCCACATACCCCTAATCTAACCCAAACCCCCCTTAAATAAACCTAAAACTACCCCCTTGAAGATCATCCTACCTTGAGTCGTCTTCAGCCAGCCGACCACCGATGGAACCGAAGAGGAGATCCGGAGCGGCAGAAGTCATCATCCAAGGGGCGCTGAAGAAGTTTTCCATCCGATGAAGTCATCATCCAAGCGGCGCTGAAGAGGTCTTCCAACCGGGCGATGGCTGGCTGAAGATGACTCAAGGTAGGATGATCTTCAGGGGGTAGTGTTAGGTTTATTTAAGGGGGTTTGGGTTAGATTAGGGGTATGTGGGTGGTGGGTTTTAATGTTGGGGGGGTGTTTGTATTTTTATTTTACAGGCAAAAGAGCAGAATTCTTTGGGGCATGCCCCGCAAAAGGCCCTTTTAGGGGCTGGTAAGGTAAAAGAGCTGGTAAATTTTTAATTTAGAATAGGGTAGGGCTTTGTTATTTTATTAGGGGGCTTAGATTAGGTGTAAGTAGCTTAAAATTGTTGTAATATTTTTTTAAATGTTTGTAACTTATTTTTTTTATTTTTTGTAACTTAGCTTTTTTATTTTTTGTACTTTAGTTAGTTTATTTAATTGTATTTAATTGTAGTTATTTGTAGGTAATTTATTTAATTAATTTAATGATAGTGTAGTGTTAGGTTTAATTGTAACTTAGGTTAGGATTTATTTTACAGGTAATTTTGTATTTCTTTTAGCTAGGTAGTTATTAAATAGTTAATAACTATTTAATAACTATTCTAACTAGCTAAAATAAATACAAAGTTACCTGTAAAATAAATATAAATCCTAAAATAGCTACAATGTAATTATTAATTACATTGTAGCTATCTTAGGGTTTATTTTACAGGTAAGTATTTAGTTTTAAATAGGATTGGGGGGTTGCGATTTGTGTAGTGTAGGTGTAATTGTAACTTAGGTTAGTTTTTATTTTACAGGTTAATTTCTCTTTATTTTAACTAGGTAGCTATTAAATAGTTAATAACTATTTAATAGCTATTGTACCTAGTTAAAATAAATTGAAAGTTGCCTGTAAAATAAAAATAAATCCTAAGATAGCTACAATATAATTATTATTTATATTGTAGCTATATTAGGGTTTATTTTAAAGGTAAGTATTTAGTTTTAAATAGGATTAACTTAGTTAATAAGAGATATATTATTTAGATTTATGTAATTAATATTTAAGTTAGGGGGGTGTTAGGTTTAGTGTTAGACTTAGGTTTAGGGGTTAATAATTTTATTACCGTGGCGGCGGTGTAGGGGGGGCAGGATAGGGGTTAATAAATTTATTATAGATGGTGACGGTTAGGGGGGGCAGATTAGGGGTTAATAAGTTTAATATAGGTTGCGGCAGGTTGGGGGGTTGCGATTTCTTTTTACATGTAAAAGAGCTGATTACTTTGTGGCAATGCCCCGCAAAAGGCCCTTTTAAGGACTATTTGTAATTTAGTGTAGGGTAGGGCTTTTTTATTTTGGGGGGCTTTTTTATTTTGTTTGGGGGATTAGATTAGGTGTAATTAGTTTAAAAATCTTGTAATTTGTTTATCATTTTCTGTAATTTAGTGGGGGGGTTGTACTTTAGATAATTTTATTTAATTGTATTTAGTTTAGGGAATGTATTTAATTATAGTATACTGTTAGGTATAATTGTAACTTAAGTTAGGTTTTATTTTACAGGTACTTTTGTATTTATTTTAACTAGGAAGTTATTAAATAGTTAATAACTATTTAATAACTATTGTACCTAGTTAAAATAAATACAAACTTGCCTGTAAAATAAAAATAAACCCTAAGCTATCTACAATGTAACTATTAGTTGTATTGTAGCTAGCTTAGGGTTTATTTTATAGGTATTTAGTTTTAAATAGGAATAATTTATTCAATGATGGGAATTTAATTTAGATTTATTTAAAATATATTTAATTTAGGGGGATGTAAGGGTTAGAGTTAGACTTAGGTTTAGGGGTTAATAAATTGAATATAGTGGTGGTGGTGTAGGGGGTAGCAGATTAGGGGTTAATAAGTATAATGTAGGTGGTGGCGGTGTAGAGGGGGCAGATTAGGGGTTAATAACTTTATGTAGGCGGCTGCGGTGTAGGGGGGCAGAGTAGGGGTGTTTAGACTCGGGTACATGTTAGGGTGTAAGGTGTAAACGTTACCATAGGAATCAATGGGATATCGGGCAGCAGCGGACATAAGCTTATGCTGCTTTCAGACTCCCATTGATTCCTATGGCATCTGCCGCCTCCAGGGCAGCGGATTGAAAACCAGGTACGCTGGGCCGGAATAGAGGCAAGCATACCTGGTAGAAATTTGATAACTAGCAAAAGTAGTCAGATTGTGCCGAATTTGTATTTGGAACATCTGTAATGACGTAAGCATCGATCTGTGTCGGACTGAGTCTGGCGGATCTTATGTTACGTCACAAAATTCTACTTTTTCTGGTCTGTAGGGTTTAGATAACTAAGGGGAATCAGGCTCACCACAAATACGCTGCGGAATTCCAGCGTATTTGCGGTTGACGGCTTGATAAATAGATGCAGAATACTTTGAATTTGAAAATAAAGGTTTGACATTTTGTTGATGCTATTTTTTTTTTTTAAAATACTTGCAAAAATTGTATTAACAATTTTGCTCATTTTTATAATGGGTCAAACAAAGAGAAAAATACTTGCTGCTGTCACAAATGAAAGTAAACAGTGAATCAGTACGAAAGGAATGATTTACTGTTTACTTACATCAGATGCTATCTGTATGGAAACCGGAGCTGAGGATTCTCATTTACAAATGCGCAAGTAGTGTAAGAGTTGCGCATGCACTTATTATCACAATTAGGGAGTTCAGAGCATGGGAGCGTGCAGGTCCTATTTAACATGGGGCGCATAGTGAGCAGATGATTGGCTAAAACTTATGTCAATCAAAGCAGCCCCTGTGAAAAATTTAGAGAGAGGCTGATTATAACAGTGTACCGTTACTGAAATAAAATTGAAGTTACTAAGTAAAAAGATGTTTTTTATATTATATAAGCATATCGATGTGCTAGTTAAGTTAAGAGCTTCTAAAATATGTTGAACACTATTAACGAATTTACCATCACTTTAAATTCATTTTTTATGGGAACATTTCTTGGATTTTGTTTATTCTTATTATTTCTATTGCTTCTTACTATTAACCATTTACCTTTCTCTTGTTTTTCTGAACTTTTAAATGTAAATGTATTGTTCTTATATCTCATGTTGTCATCTCTATCATTAGAAAGGTTCATCTCCCTTCTCTGATAATTTATTCTCCAATTGTTAGATCTTTTTATATAATTACCTTTTTCTCTATCTGGAAAATATTTAGAAAATGTTCTTTCTTTCCGTTCTTTATAATCATTTTTATCCCTAATATATTTCTTCTTTTTAATTTCTTGTATTTCTTTTATTTTAATCTATCAGTATTTTATATAATTGATTTGCTTTTTTCTTTATATTCTTGTTTTCCCATATGTGGGGTTAATTGTTCCTCCAATTATCCTATTTCTTCATCAATATCATCAAATTCTTTTTTGCTTTCTTTTATAATTAACTTAATTCATTGTGCACTCCCTCAAAATAGTGTTCCATTTCCTTGTGAACTCAATATTATACCTGCTAAATGCAGGTAGTTTTACAATTCTTAATCCTCAGGGTGTTATTTTATCTTTTAAATATATGTCTAAAGGGATTACCTCTAAATAAATCTAATTTAATGTCTTTTGTCAATAATTGTTCTAGTGATTTCATTAAATCAAAGATTTCATCAATTTTCCTTTTATCATCCTTTTCAATCAGAAAAATCATTGCTAGAGGAGCCTCTTCTCCTCAAATCAAATATTGACATTTTGTATTAATAAAATAAGTGAAATAACAAACAAAAAAGTGGTAAAAATGTGCAGAAAATGTGTTACTTCCACTGTATAGTGTGATAATATACAACAACCCAAAAGGATACAATTTACAAAAAATTAACAATATAACTCAGTGTATTAAAATTGAAAGGATAAAGTCCAAATGTTGCAATATTGTAATTTGACACGTAGAGTCTACCAGATATAACCTGAAAGAAAAAAGTTAAACATAGTGTAACCCTTTAACTGAATAGTGGACCTATTTACTCACAATAAAAATAGCTATAACTGAGCTCTCAGGATATAAACGGATCGTAAAGATGTTGCTTTTCCGAACTTTAATTAATCAAGGTTTTTGTTCATCTCAGGAAGAAGGAGAATTTCTATAGTTAAATAATGTTATCTTTAATTATAAAGGCAATATGTGAACCTTATTCACGTAAATAAGAGCTATAACTGAGCTCTCAGGATGTAGGCAAACAAAGTGGGAAACAAAACCCTACTTGCGCACAAACCCTACATGAAAAACAGAATTTATGCTTACCTGATAAATTTCTTTCTCTTGTGATGCATCGAGTCCACGGATTCATCCATACTTGTGGGATATTCTCCTTCCTTACAGGAAGTGGCAAAGAGAGCACCCACAGCAGAGCTGTCTATATAGCTCCTCCCTTAGCTCCATCCCCCAGTCATTCGAAGGCTAGGAAGAAAAAGGAGAAACTATACGGTGCAGAGGTGACTGAATTTTTTTATATGAAAATATACTACCTGTCTTAAGTAAACAGGGCGGGCCGTGGACTCGATACATCACAAGAGAAAGAAATTTATCAGGTAAGCATAAATTCTGTTTTCTCTTGTAAGATGTATCGAGTCCACAGATCCATCCATACTTGTGGGATACCAATACCAAACCTTTAGGACACGGATGAAGGGAGGGACAAGACAGGTACCTTAAACGGAAGGCACCACTGCTTGTAGAACCTTTCTCCCAAAAATAGCCCCAAAAGAAGCAAAAGTATTGAATTTGGAAAATTTGGAAAGAAGACTAAGTCGTCGCCTTACAAATCTGTTCAACAGAAGCCTCATTTTTAAAAGCCCATGTGGAAGTCACTGCTCTAGTAGAATGAGCAGTAATTCTTTCAGGAGGCTGCTGGCCAGCAGTCTCATAAGCCAAACAGATGATGCTTTTCAGCCAAAAAGAAAGAGAGGTAGCCGTAGACCTCTCCGCTTACCAGAATAAACAACAAACAATGAAGATGTTTGATGGAAATCTTTAGTTGCTTGTAAGTAGAACTTAAAGCACGAACTACATCAAGATTGTGCAACAGACGTTTCTACTTTGATGAAGGATTAGGACACAGTGAAGAAACAACAATTTCCTGATTGATATTCCTATTAGAAACAACCTTAGGAAGGAATCCAGGTTTGGTACGCAAAACCACCTTATCTGCATGGAAAACAAGGTAAGGTGAGTCACACTGTAAAGCAGATAACTCAGAAACTCTTCGAGCCGAAGAGATAGCTACTAAAAACAAAACTTTCCAAGATAGAAGCTTAATATCTATGGAATGCATAGGTTTAAACGGAACCCCTTGAAGAACTTTAAGAACTAAGTTTAGGCTCCATGGCGGAGCAACGGGTTTAAATACAGGCTTGATCCTGACTAAAGCCTGACTAAATGCTTGAAAGTCTGGGGCATCTGTCAGACGTGTGTGTAAAAGAATAGACAAAGCAGATATCTGTCCTTTTAAGGAACTAGCTGATAATCGCTTCTCCAATCCTTCTTGGAGAAAAGACAATATTCTAGGAATCCTAATCTTACTCCATGAGTAACCCTTGGATTCACACCAATAAAGATATTTGCGCCAAATCTTATGATAGATTTTCCTGGTGACAGGCTTTATAACTTGAATCAGGGTATCAATGACAGACTCAGAGAAACCACGCTTTGATAGAATCAGGCGTTCAATCTCCAAGCAGTCAGATGCAGAGAAATTAGATTTGGATGCTTGAATGGACCTTGGATTAGAAGGTCCTGCCTCATTGGCAGAGTCCACGGTGGAACAGATGACATATCCACTAGGTCTGCATATCAAGTCCTGCGTGGCCACGCAGGTGCTATCAGAATCACTGAAGCTCTCTCCTGCTTGATTCTGGCAACCAGACGTGGGAGGAGAGGAAACGGTGGAAATACATAGGCCAGATTGAAGAACCAGGGCACTGCTAGAGCATCTATCAGTACTGCCTGGGGATCCCGGGACCTGGACCCGTAACAGAGAAGCTTGGCGCTCTGACGGGACGCCATCAGATCCAATTCTGGTGTGCCCCATAGCTGAGTCAGCTGGGCAAATACCTCCGGATGGAGCTCCCACTCCCCCGGATGAAAAGTTTGATGACTTAGGAAATCCGCCTCCATGTTCTCTACCCCTGGGATATGGATTGCTGAAAGATGGCAAGAGTGAGTCTCCGCCCATCGGATTATTTTATTTACCTCCATCATCGCTAGAGAACTCCGTGTTCCTCCTTGATGATTGATATAAGCTACAGTTGTGATGTTGTCCGACTGAAATCTGATGAATTTGGCCGCAGCTAGCTGAGACCACGCCTGAAGTGCATTGAATATCGCTCTCAGTTCTAGAATGTTTTCCCGAGACCATAAGCCCTGTGCTTTCAGGGAGTTCCAGACTGCACCCCAGCCTGTCATTACTATGAGCCACTCTGGCCTGTGGAAACACATTCCCTGAGACAGGTGGTCCTGAGACAGCCACCAGAGAAGAGAATCTCTGGTCTCCTGGTCCAGATGTAGTTGAGGAGATAAATCTGCATAATCCCCATTCCTCTGTTTGAGCATGCATAGTTGCATTTGTCTGAGGTGTAGGCGGGCAAAAGGAACTATGTCCATTGCCGCTACCATGAGTCCGATTACCTCCATACACTGAGCCACTGATGGCCGAGGAATGGAATGAAGAGCTCGGCAAGTGTTTAAGAGTTTTGATTTTCTGACCTCCATCAGAAATATTTTCATTTCTATCAAGTCTATCAGAGTCCCTAGGAAGGAAACTCTTGTGAGAGGGAAGAGAGAACTCTTTTTTATGTTCACCTTCCACCCGTGAGATCTCAGAAAAGCCAACATGATGTCCATGTGAGACTTGGTTAGCTGAAAAGTCGACGCCTGAATTAAGATCTTGTCTAGATAAGGCGCCACTGCTATGCCCCGCGGTCTTAGAACCGCTAAAAGGGACCCTAGCACCTTTGTGAAAATTCTGGGAGCCGTGGCCAACTTGAAGGGAAGGGCCACAAACTGGTAATGCCTGTCCAGAAAGGCAAATCTGAGGAATTGATCTCTGTGAATAGGGATGTGTAGATATGCACCCTTTAAGTCCACGGTAGTCATATATTGACCCTCCTGGATGAGAGGTAGAATAGTCCGAATAGTCTCCATCTTGAATGATGGTACTCTGAGGAATTTGTTTAGAATTTTGAGATCCAAGATTGGTCTGAAAGTTCCCTCTTTTTTGGGAACCACAAACAGGTTTGAGTAAAAATCTAACCCTTGTTCCGTTTTTGGAACTGGGCGGATCACTCCCATGGTATGTAGGTCTTTTACACAACGTAAGAATGCCTCTCACTTTGTCTGATTTGCAGAAAATTTAGAAATGTGAAATCTCCCCCTGGTGGGGGGGGGGAGTCTTTAAAGTCCAGAAGATATTTCTGGGACACAATTTCTAAAACCCAGGAATCGTGAACATCTCTTGCACAAGCCTGAGCAACAAGAGAGAGTCTGCCCCCTACTAGATCCGGTCCCGGATCGGGGGCTACCCCTTCATGCTGTCTTGGAGGCAGCAGCAGGCTTCTTGGCCTGTTTACCCATGTTCCAAGCCTGGTTAGGTCTCCAGACTGACTTGGATTGGGCAAAATTCCCCTCTTGCTTTGCAGCAGGGGAAGCTGAAGCAGGACCACCCTTGAAGTTCCGAAAGGAACAAAAATTATTTTGTTTGGTCCTCATTTTTTTTTTTTATCCTGAGGGAGGGCATGGCCTTTCCCTCCAGTGATGTCTGAAATAATCTCTTTCAGTTCAGGCCCGAATAGGATCTTTCCTTTGAAAGGGATGTTCAAAAGTTTAGATTTTGATGACACATCAGCAGACCAGGACTTAAGCCATAACGCCCTGCGTGCTAAAATGGCAAAACCTGAATTCTTTGCCGCTAATTTAGCCAGTTGGAAAGCGGCATCTGTAATGAAAGAATTAGCCAACTTAAGGGCCTTAATTCTATCCATAATATCCTCTAATGGAGTCTCCATCTGAAGAGCCTCTTCTAGAGCTTCGAACCAGAAAGCAGCTGCAGTAGTTACAGGAACAATGCAAGTAATAGGTTGGAGACGAAAACCTTGATGAACAAAAATTTTCTTCAGGAGACCTAATTTTTTATCCATAGGATCTTTGAAAGCACAACTGTCTTCGATAGGTATAGTTGTACGCTTAGCGAGAGTAGAAATAGCTCCCTCCACCTTAGGAACCGTCTGCCACGAGTCCCGAATGGTGTCAGATATGGGAAACATTTTCTTAAAAACAGGAGGGGGAGCGAACGGTATACCTGGTCTATCCCACTCCTTAGTAACAATATTTGCAATCCTCTTAGGGACTGGAAAAACATCAGTGTAAACAGGAACCTCTAAGTATTTGTCCATTTTACACAATTTCTCTGGGACCACTATAGGGTCACAATCATCCAGAGTCGCTAATACCTCCCTGAGCAATAAGCGGAGGTGTTGAAGCTTAAATTTAAAGTTCGTCATATCAGAATCTGTCTGAGGGAGTGTCTTTCCTGAATCAGAAATCTCTACCTCAGATAGCAAATCCCTTACCCCTACTTCAGAACATTGTGAGGGACCGGTATATCGGATACGGCTACTAAAGCGTCAGAAGGCTCAGCATTTGTTCTTAACCCAGAGCTGTCACGCTTTCCTTGTAAACCAGGCAGTTTAGATAAAACCTCTGTGAGGGTTGTATTCATAACTGTGGCCATGTCTTGTAAAGTAAATGAAGTTGACGCACTAGAGGTACTTGGCATCACTTGTGCGGGCATTACTGGTTGTGACACTTGGGGAGAGCTAGATAGCAAACCCTCATTTCCTTCTGTCTGAGAATCATCTTTTGCTATATTTTTAAGTGCTAAAATATGCTCTTTATAATTTATAGACATATCAGTGCAAGTGGGACACATTCTAAGAGGGGGTTCCACAATGGCTTCTAAACACATTGAACAAGGATTTTCCTTGATGTCAGACATGTTAAACAGGCTAGTAATGAAACAAGCAAGCTTGGAAAACACTTTATTCAAAGTAAATAATACTTTTAAAAAAATGGTACTGTGCCTTTAAGAGAAAAAAAGATGCACAAACTCTGCAAAACAGTGTAAAAAAGCAGTAAACTTTACAAACTTTTTACAGTAGTATCATAAAGCCTTAGTAAGTTCGCACAGCCAGACAAATAGACGATTAACCCCTTAATGTAAAAACCGGATTGACAAAACGTCAAAAACCGGTATAAAACGTTCAGCACCTCGCCTACCTGCCCTTTAGGATAGATTTGTGGGGAAAAAAACTTCTTTTAGGCCTTCAAACACAGCAGGACCCTCTGGAGAAGCAGCTGTGTGTCTTCTGAGTAAAAGAAACTGCGCAACTGAGGCGCAAAAATAGGCCCCTCCCACCTCACTCGATGTTAGTGGGGTCTAAAAGAAACACACCAAAGTGTTTCTAAACTAGCCATGTGGGTTAATAACCCTTAAATAAGCCACAATGACCCCTTAAAGTCCCTCAAAAAACGTTAAGTTTTCAATAAAAAAACGTTTTTTCCTATAAGTGTCACCAGTAACAAATGAGCCCTTTATACAAGCTGGGATTCCTACTAAGTGTTTGAATACAGCTTACCCTTCCCTCATGGGGATATTGCCAAGCTTTTCTAGAATTATCACAGTCTGTCTAGAAAAAAATTGACTGAACATACCTCAATGCAGCTTAGCATGCAAACCATTCCCCCAACTGAAGTTTTCCTGTACTCATCAGCCTTTCCTTGTAAACCAGGCAGTTTAGATAAAACCTCTGTGAGGGTTGTATTCATAACTGTGGCCATGTCTTGTAAAGTTAATGAAGTTGACGCACTAGAGGTACTTGGCATCACTTGTGCGGGCATTACTGGTTGTGACACTTGGGGAGAGCTAGATAGCAAACCCTCATTTCCTTCTGTCTGAGAATCATCTTTTGCTATATTTTTAAGTGCTAAAATATGCTCTTTATAATTTATAGACATATCAGTGCAAGTGGGACACATTCTAAGAGGGGGTTCCACAATGGCTTCTAAACACATTGAACAAGGATTTTCCTTGATGTCAGACATGTTAAACAGGCTAGTAATGAAACAAGCAAGCTTGGAAAACACTTTATTCAAAGTAAATAATACTTTTAAAAAAATGGTACTGTGCCTTTAAGAGAAAAAAAGATGCACAAACTCTGCAAAACAGTGTAAAAAAGCAGTAAACTTTACAAACTTTTTACAGTAGTATCATAAAGCCTTAGTAAGTTCGCACAGCCAGACAAATAAACGATTAACCCCTTAATGTAAAAACCGGATTGACAAAACGTCAAAAACCGGTATAAAACGTTCAGCACCTCGCCTACCTGCCCTTTAGGATAGATTTGTGGGGAAAAAAACTTCTTTTAGGCCTTCAAACACAGCAGGACCCTCTGGAGAAGCAGCTGTGTGTCTTCTGAGTAAAAGAAACTGCGCAACTGAGGCGCAAAAATAGGCCCCTCCCACCTCACTCGATGTTAGTGGGGTCTAAAAGAAACACACCAAAGTGTTTCTAAACTAGCCATGTGGGTTAATAACCCTTAAATAAGCCACAATGACCCCTTAAAGTCCCTCAAAAAACGTTAAGTTTTCAATAAAAAAACGTTTTTTCCTATAAGTGTCACCAGTAACAAATGAGCCCTTTATACAAGCTGGGATTCCTACTAAGTGTTTGAATACAGCTTACCCTTCCCTCATGGGGATATTGCCAAGCTTTTCTAGAATTATCACAGTCTGTCTAGAAAAAAATTGACTGAACATACCTCAATGCAGCTTAGCATGCAAACCATTCCCCCAACTGAAGTTTTCCTGTACTCATCAGCCTTTGTGAGAATAGCAGTGGATCTTAGTTACAAAGTGCTAAGATCATCATCCTCCTTGCAGAAATCTTCATCTTTTTCTGCCAGAGAGTGAATAGTACACACCGGTACCATTTAAAATAACAAACTTTTGCTTGAGAAAATAAAAACTAACATATTTGTCACCACACTCACTTTACCGTCCCTAGTACTTAGAGTAGGCAAAGCGAATGACTGGGGGGAGGAGCTATATAGACAGCTCTGCTGAGGGTGCTCTCTTTGCCACTTCCTGTAAGGAAGGAGAATATCCCACAAGTATGGATGAATCCGTGGACTCGATACATCTTACAAGAGAAATATGAATTTAAATATATATATATATATATATATATATATATATATATATACACTGTCACGGATATCAGACGGCTAAGTCTACTCCCCACCCCCTTACAACCTCACCCCTCTTGTTTCTCAGAGGTTTTGGGCTCCTCAGAGCAACCACCATCTCTAGAGACTGTTTGTTTTGCTTTGTGTTGGCTTGTTTTTGTGACCAGGAAAACCCTCCTAGGCTGGCAGGGCTCCTGGAACTCCCGATCGGCTGCCTCACAATGGACACCCGCCTAACCCCTCTCAGGCTGGCCAGGCTCCTGGAACTCCCGGGCGGCCACAGGACAGCAGAACTTTAACCCAGGTCGCTCCAGCAACCATGTGCCCCAGAGCTCCGCTCTTTTGGGGATTAGTAGCCCCTGGGGAGTACAAGGTGTGGGGGAATTGCCGAAGGGGAGCTCCTTTGGAAACCAGGGGTTTTGGACACCCCTAACCCCATAACTTCAACAGACTGTAACTCCGGTCTGGGGACCGAGAGCTTTAAAATGACACCCTGGAAGTGCCGCCGCTCCACCGGGATCACCCCGAAACCGCCACCCATAGGTATTGAGATTATGTGGGACTGTGGCTCCTATGGAGGTGCCGGGCTGTCTGGAGGGGCGGGAATGGTGGGAAAATTGTGGGATTGTCCTTTGTCTTATCAAGATGAGCTGTCTGTATAAAAGGAGTGTGTGTTTTCAATAAAATCAGTTCTTGTTCACCTGAAGGCTAGTCTGTCTAGTTATTTGGGTGAGCTCCAGCTAAAATCACTTTCCAGGGCTACATAGAAATCACTTTCCTGGGCTACATAGCAGCCTGTTCCAGGCAGAGGAAGGACACTCTGGCAGAGCTACCTAGTCTGGTAGCTGGAGTCTGCAACAGGGTGGGACCCTGAGTACTGGTGCTGTCGGGCATCAGGGGTGGCTACAGGCTGTGGTCACTTGCCAGCTACATAGCTGCAGTCGGTAGGGAGGAAGCAGGACCCGTTTGGCAGAGCTACCCAGTCGTGGTAGCCAGGAGTATCCGTCACATACACAACACACAGAAAACCTGGCACTCGCCAGCAGATTCACAGTAATATTTAAAAGCAAAACTGGGAGAAGTCAGTTACATTTGGCACCAAAGAATCAAGAATCAAGTTGAGCAAACTGAAAGCTGTGTCCTTAAAGGGTTAATAAATACTTAGAACATATTACCCTATGTGACGAACATTGGAATGTGAAGTTACAGTAAATACACAGTATCACAGTTAATTAAATATGAATATTGAATAAATTTGTATTTACATGTTTTTATCTACTTAACTGCAAAGGGTTCCAATGCACTTCTATATATGTCTATATATATGTGCACATATGTAGTTATGTGTTTATATGTGTAAATATGTCTGTAAATACATAAATACACATAAAAATACATAAATACATATGTACACACATATACGGTATATTTATATATCTACAGTATATATATACATTTTTAAGTAGCATCAGTCGGTCATTGCTTTGCTTGTTAGTTTGGATAGTTTCCAGCAAACCAGCACTTATTTCTGTTCTCAGTCTGCTCGTATCTTGGCCTACCCTGACCTCGGATTGTTTAATGACCTTGCCTTGGCAGCCTTCTGCCCTGACCTCAGATTGTTAAATGACCTTGCCTTGCCAGCCACTTGCCCTGACCTCTGATTTTTTAACTATCTTGCCTTTCCAGATGTCTGCTCTTCCCCCGGGCATGACTCTTAAACATCTGGCCTCTGTTTTTTCCAAGTATACTTTTGTCACTGCCACTCCCATTTAAGAAATAAGAAGGGTGAACTTGAATGTGGTAGTGTCATGGGCATTCCTGATACCAATTCCAGGCCTAACCCTAATTCCTAACCCTAATCCCAAATCCTGTACCTATTCGCTGTATAAAACCAGTATCCTAATCCCTTGCCCTAACCCCATAACATAAACCTAATATTTTACCTAATACTATTTCATTGCCAAATCCCCAACCCTAAACCCAGTCCTTGGCTTGGAATTGAATTTGTTGGCCATAGCCTCCATGCACCAAGATCTTGTAGACAGCATTTGGAATGCATAAGATCTCCATCAACAAGATCATTACTATGAAATTGTGATCTCCTATTTGACAACCTAGAAGCTGAATTTCAGATTTTATTCTGATAATCGATAACCCAACATAAAGCAATATAAATAAAAAGCAAAGGACATATACATTTTTAAAAATAAATAAATACCTTTAGTATTAAGTGTTAATGAATAGAAAACTTAAAATAAAAATAAATAATATTTTAAGGTAAAATACAACTACAATTTAAAAGAAGGAGGAAATATGTAATTAAGGCACCTCCTTCTCTTCTTGACACATTTATTTTGTATAGATCCCCTGCAATATTGAAAAGAATATGCATGCCAACATGGTTCCTCGCTTGAAGATAAGGATATAAAAAATCTATGTTCTTTCAGAAAAAAAGTTATTTAAAACATGAAATATGCACAGTTTGAAAATGTAATATTCAATCTTGTACAAGAAAATAACACTATGCAAGTTTGACACATTTTTATCATTCAAATAACTAGAGAACTGTCATTAAATCATGTTAGCTCTGTCCAATCAAGTACACTGCTGGAGACTTTCATTTGGTTTTGTCATGTTGCGTTGCCTGTCTAGCATCCAACTGAGGTAAAGATTAAATACTGGATCTGATTCCTGAAAAACAGTCATTCCTTGTAGCCCTCAAAGCCAAAAAAAGTCCATTTTGCTGCTTTCATTGCAAGAGAAATAAGCCTTTGAGGTGAGAACAAAGAATGCTATACTGTATGCCAGTGTGCTTTTACTCCAAAGACATAAAATCATTCTTGTGCAGCCAGTCAGTTTTCTTCAGTTGATCTGCCAAATTTATGTCTACAACTCGAAGTTGCAGGTAGTTGAATATAAAAAAAATAAAAAAAAGTCTACATTAAGTTTTAGAATGTGAATTTTTAATGCAGCTTTGTCTTTTATTTGAACTGAATACATAAGAATGATCATGCAATTAATCAAAGAAAACATACAAAATGACGTCACAATATTACCCCTTTAGGGACCAGGATAGTTTGTGTTTTTAATTGGTAATTGAAGTGCAGAGTTATGTTGCTGTATACCTGATTGGGTCTTGAGATGGGCAGCATACAACAAGACAGGAAACGACTGCTTTTCTGTGCATGTCC
This sequence comes from Bombina bombina, assembly GCF_027579735.1. Classification (NCBI taxonomy): domain Eukaryota; kingdom Metazoa; phylum Chordata; class Amphibia; order Anura; family Bombinatoridae; genus Bombina; species Bombina bombina. The sequence continues at coordinate 925,473,782 of NC_069501.1, read as the reverse complement.
TATAATCTAGAATATGGGGAGTAGCCTGGTTTCCTTAAAAGCTCACAAATCTTTAGCACACCTGGAATTGCATATATGTCAATGTAGCCATTAAAGGGACAGTAAAAACCTTTTAATTTGAAGACACTTCTGTTGCTATAAAATAACAAATCGGCCAAGTCTTGTTTGTGGCATTTATTTTTCAATAGCCAAACCACTTGCTTCATTTGAAGGAGGCATACGTCTGCAGACAGCAAGGCTAACCATGCTCCTATTGTAAGTATAAAGTACATTTTTTGTAGTTCTTATCTATTGAAGCCAACTGGGGGTGACTATGTAGCAGGGTTAGCATAGAAAAGCCTGCAGTGCACTTTTTAGCTCTGACAATTAGAAAAAACATACATTTCAAAGCTAAACTAAATACAAAGGAGGTAAAATGTTTTACAAAATATAAACTAAACATTTTGGACTAGATTTTAAGTGGCGCAGTAAAAAATAATTCCTGTGGGGGCGGAGCCGGCTAGCAAAAAGCGCAGACGCATATTCATGGAGCTCCTGTACTGTGCCTAGTTAAAGATGTTTTTGCATCTAATATTCAAGTGAGCTAGACCCATAAACTTTACAGATACCAAAGACAATCATTTCTGCTTATTAGTCTGTGAACAAGCCCTGAATTTATGGCATGTTAACCTATACAGACTGCAGCGAAGTTTGAGGCCTTGCATTTTGGTCAGACCGGATGAGGTGTGATCTTTGCTAAAGGGCTAGATGAACCCTTGCTTTGCCACTAAGAAAATGGACCTGGAGTCAGCACTAGATAAATTTGAGGATCGCTGCTGTAAGACCCTGGAAGTTCACTATTCGGTGATGACCGATTTACTTATACAGCTCAGCATGCAGCTCCTTGGCCCATGCAGGAGTCAAAATGGCGGCGATCAACGGAGACCGTCTAACACTATTCATACCCAATCTATGGGAGATCCGGAACCCACTGTCCCTGTGAAAACCGCAACTACTTGGGCTGAAATAAACAAGCAGCTTTGCGCTAACAGCTATGAGACACCACAGGTCACCCTGAGTGAACGGCGAAGTGAACTTAGCGTACAGGTGTTTAAGCCAGCTGAAGACCCGGAGTTAAGTATCTATCTAGAGGAGCGCAAGAGAGGGACAGCGCATAAGCTACCTGGGGCAGCGGAAATGGAGCTATTGTCTTCAGAATGGTCAGTGGTTGGATTTGCACGGCTCAAGGGAGCACTCTCTCAGGACGAAGGTTGGCCCCAATCCGGAGGAGCCTACGATCCTCCTCAGACAGATCCCATACAGCGCGGAGGTAGATCGGCCTCCCTTGGGAGCAAAGTTGCAGTGGTTCAGCATACACAAATCTGGCTACAAGAACATGGCGATGCACACACCGACTACTTGAGTTCTCTTAGGGCATGTTTCTACACCGGGAATCCAATACCTGATCGTTATTGGCATTATACCTCCTACCGCTACAGAAGAGGAATTGGCTAGAAGTCTCAGGTCCTTTACTGGTAGGGTCTGTTACATGTTTACTGATATTTGAGGCCCCTAATATTAAGCTAGACTGTATAACGCCTTATCCACAGTTTGCTATTTGTACACTCAATCACCTTTTTACCCCTCATCTAGAAGAGCGGTGAATAGACTAACTGTCTTCTGATATGACGGTCTTGATGCCACGGCTCGCTGTCTAACTGGACGCACTTGAATTTGGGACATTTTACTCTGCTTTATGTATACATGTTAAGATGGCCACCAGCTGAACATACAGGCAGGCCCTACAGGTTTATTTTTGGTTGTATTAATGTCTGTTCCCTTAGCAGTTTAGGATTGTTAACCCATGCATATGTGATTGTTAATATTATACTCGGTTTATAGCTGCATGCAGTTCATGCTACATGTACACTTATGTCATCTCTTGCACACAGACGTAGCTATGCAGTAACAGCTCATTCCCTAATATTGTTAGGGGAGCCATACTTCATAAGGCTATTCTATATCTTCTACTAAACTTCTACCTATAGACTATAGATTACACTTAATTAATTACTCGGAGTATGGAATAAAGTTTCTTAGCTAACTATTTCAGCTAAACGTTTTTGATGTATTGAGATTTAATTAGGTATAGTTCACATCTATCTGATGACCTAGGTTAACTTTCATGTATATGGAAATTGCTACTTAACTGTTATGCCTAAGTCATAAATGTAAGGCTGACAGTGTGGGAAGCATACTAGCCTCTATAATTCTGCTCAGGCTCTTAGGCTGCCTATTAGAAGACCAGTTTACGTAGGCTCTTTAAAAGTTCTGTTCAATGTCAATTTATGTATTTTTAGTATATCTGTTTGCAGCCCAGTTTCAAATCTGACATATCGAGCTTATAACTATTTACATCTGCTCATTGTTAATGCTTGCATTTCTATCCCACCTGTTTGCAGTTCAGATTCAACTTTGCAATATCAAGTTTATAACTCTTGAAGTACAACAGTTGCATATATTAGGAATGCCTGCTGAAGTAATTCATATACTCCTCATGGCCCAGACCTACACACAGCATATTTGAATGTACTGCTATTGTTGACAGGGTTAATTGGTTTCAATGTCTACAACTACATATCCTTATGCAAATTGTGTAGGCCCCCTTTTACATTATATTACATTATATATTTTAGTTATCATACAGGAATACACCCTTAATATATCTGGATGAGAGGGATTTAAGCCACTAATGCTCACACTACTTCCAGCAAGTCTCAGCTCCATTTCTACTGACACTATTCTTGCGCAGTACATCTAAGCCAAGGGACTATCAATATTTTAAACTCACAGGGCTTTCTTATGTCTCTGACACTGAGTTTTGATATTTATGTTTATCTTATGTTTGTTCAGAGATGTTTTCACCTCCCCCCATATAGGAGAACTTTCTCTACTTAGCCCACACATGTTCCCTGCCAATAATGGTATACCCCCTAGGTAGAATTTATTGATAGCACAAATTTCATGCTCCAGCTGAGCTCCTCTCCTTCCTTTCCCGCTGGTACTTGCTGCCTGCGGGTCATACCCCTACTCCTTTTTCCCACAACGCTTATAACTAGCATTTACCCAGGTGAGGAGCTCCCCTAGAAGTTCCCTATATTCCACACCTCCTAATATCCCCGCTCTTGCATAACTTTACTATGGTCAAAACCAGCATACTCCCATAATCTCCTGACCCATAGTTTATAAGTCTTCCCGTGATGCCAGTGCTAAGTTATTCTATGCCCTGATACCGCTCCTTTGCTAGCTATTATTCTCTCAACCCTATAGGTACAATTATACTATGAGAAGGGAAACTTAATGGCAGAGAATAACCTAATCCGCTACCCTTATTAAGCCCCCATATACACTATTCCCACTTATATCACCTATTCTTACGCTTAAATTAAAATAAGCAGATACACCATATCATATTTAGTTTATATCTTGGGTATTGAATATGATATTTATAGCTACCCTATACTTTATCTAGATATTTTTTTTTTTTTTTAAGAGTTTACTTAGCAATTAAAACTAATGCTCACTTAGTGTCCCTATAATAGTTAGTACAAGATTGACATGCCGGCTGGCTCGCCCCCCCCCTATTATATTTCGAGCGGCTCTCGCCCGCTGCATCCCCCCCCCCCTTTAAACTATAAAGCTAACTCCCCCCTGGCCCTAATTGTACCTGAGTAGACACTCTAATTTGCCTTCTATTTGGCCCAGAGAGGATTATATTTGTTTTACTTTTATTACCTTATTATAAAACTGAAGTCTCACTGTAGATTGCCCAAATATTATAATATTGCGTGTGCTATTGGGATACATTATGCCCTTCCTACAGGGTTTTGTCTGTAACATTTATCTAACAATATTGCATCTGCACTTTTCTGTAAATGTTTTGGGGCTTACCCTTTGGTTGTATTTGTTTATGACTTCAATAAAAAAATAAATAAATAAATAAATAATTCCTGTGATCACGAAAACACCTTGCCAGCATTAAGCTTTTTGCGCTTGTTGGTTTGCACTCATATTGCAATTTACAAAAAGCCTTATTTTGCACTAGCAATAACCCAAAATGTGCAAAAATCCTAATCTGAGTTTTCGCGTGCGTGTGCATTTATTCCCCTATAGAAATTAATGGAGACAAAAAAAGTGAAAACATAACTAACATCCTACTCGCACAAACCTCATTGCATTTTCACATTCCCCATAGTAATCAATAAAGAAAAAAAGTAAAAAAAAACTAACACCCTACCTTAAGCCTCTAGCCTAATAACCCCTAAACCGACCCCCCCCCACAATGCAAACAATCTAAATAAACTATTAACTCCTAAACCACCATCCTCCCACAATGCAAATGATTTAAATAAACTATTAACCCCTAAACCGCCATCTCCTCTCAACACAAAGTAATAAACTAAAATCTAAACCCCCTAATCCTGACTACCTTAAAAAAAAGACCTGTAAAATTAAATAAAAACCTAATCTTACCTTTAAAAAAAACTAACATTACACAAAACAAGAAAACAACATTACAAAAAATAAAAAAAAACTTAAACTTACAAAAAATAACATTACATAAAATAAAAGTTATTCAAAAAAATAAAATGAAATACAGTAATCCTATTCTAATACCAAAAAAACACTTCAAAATAAAAAAAATCCCTATTTTAAAAATAAACAATAGCCATTAAAAGGGCCTTTTGTAGGGTATTGCCCTAAATCGATCAGCTTTAAAAAAAAAAAGAAAAACACTAACCCCACTAACATTACAACCCCCCCATCCCACCAAAATAAAAAAATCCTAATTAAAAAAAAACTAAATTACCCATTTCCCTGAAAAGAGCAATTGGATGGGCATTGCCCTTAAACGGGCACTCAGCTCTTTTGCTGCCCAAATTAAAAAACACCCCCCCCAAAAAAAACTAACACTAACACTATAAAGGTAGTCACCGATGATGATAATGGCAGTGCTCCATCGACCTTCATCCAGGCAGCGGTCCATCTTAATCCAAATGGCGGTCCATCTTCATCCAGTCAACGGTACACCTTCTTCCTCCCAGTGATGGTGGCGGCGACATCAGTCCTCCTCTTGCGAGCTTCAACACGAAGGTCCTCTTCATATGGTCTCCAGCTGCACACAAATGCTAGGTACCCCTTATATATAGGGGTACCCTTGCATTCCTATTGGCTGATTTAAATATTCAAATTTAAATCACCCAATAGAATGAAAGGAAAACGCTTACATTCTATTGGCTGATTTTAATTTGAATATTCAAAAAACAAACAAAAAGAGTCATTTGAGATTCAATTAACCCTGTACTGTATTGAAAACATTATTAACACATTATTTTATGTTTTACTTTGTGAATTTAATGTATTTATTAAAATATACACTCATTTCAAATCTGATGCATGCAAAACTTTCCAAAAAAGTTGGGACAATTTAGGACTACTAGCCATGTGACAAGTTGAAATAAGAAGGTGATGTGAAACAGATATCCAGGAAAAAATTTTGCACTCTCAAATGTGGAAGTTAAAAATCTTTAATAGGTGAACAGCATATTGTTCTTTTTAATGGGCCAATATTAAAAACAATATAAAGGGAAGCAAGAATTTACACAGCCACATAATACATATCACTCCCTTGTGTAAGAATGTAGTCAAACTTTGGACTTTATATAATAACTGTGCCAGTATAAATAGGGAATTCACATAATTGGATTAAGGTCAAATTCCCTATTCATGCCTTTGGGGTATAGTGTGTCTAATTTCCATATCCATTTGGCCTCTTTGTAAAAAAAAAAGATCTCTCTGTCTATCACCCCCCCCCCCCCAGGCTTTCTCTTACTTTGGTCTAACACCATAAAATGTAATTGGTTGACCTGGTGACCCATTTGTAAAAAGTGAGCCGGTACTGGGAGATCTTTAGTCCCTGTATTTCTAATGTCTGATTTATGTTGGCCAATACGATCCCTGTTTCTTTGGGTGGTCTCTCCTATGTATAAAAGCCCACATGGGCATTTGAGGGCGTACACAACATAAGATGAATTACAGGTATAGTAACCAGGTATTTTAAATTTACAGCCTGAGTAAGGATGGTAAATCTCTCCACCCTTAATGACACCATTACAGTGGGAACACCTGAGGCAGGGGAAGGTACCATTTTTGGGTTTACCAAAAATGGAAATACTTTGGTGTCTAAATGAACGACTGCTTTGGTTATCCTTCTCCCACATGTATACCCTTTACGGTATGCTTCTCTAGGTGTTTGACTAAACTCCTTAATGTCAGGACAAGCATTTCTTAGGATATGCCAATTATGCTTACGTATACCTAACAAAAGTGAGTCTGTCATTTTGTGGTTTTGTGATGTGAAACAGGTGAGGCAATTGGGTAATCATAATATATAAGGAGCCTCCAAAATGGCCTAGTCCTTCAAAAGCAAGGATTGGTCGAGGCTCGCCAATCTGCCAATAGATTAGTCAGCGAATAATTCAACACTTTGAGAACAACATTCCCCAAAGACAAATTGGTAGGTTTTTGGCCATTTCACCATCTACAGTGCAAAATTTAATTAAAAGATTCAAAGAATCTGGTCAAATCTAGGTGCGTAAAGGGAAAGGCCGAAAACCATTTCTGAATGAACTTGATCTCCAATACCTCAGACGTCACTTTCTCAAAGACTGTCATGAGTCTGTAATGGATATTCTGACATGGGTTCAGGAATACTTTGGTAAATCTTTGACAGTTAACACCATTTGCAGCTGCATCCACAGATGCAAGTTAAGGCTTTACTATGCAAAGCAGAGGCCATACATCAACACTGTCCAGAAGCGACACCGACATCTTTGGGCTCAGTCTCATCTGAGATGGACAGTAGCACAGGGTAATCATGTTTTGTAGTCCAACAAGTCAAAATTTCAAATAGTTTTAAAAAAAAATAGCTGTTCTCCAGGCCAAAAAGGAAAAGGACCATCCAAACTGTTATCAGCTTCTGGTCCAAAAGCCAGCATCTGTCATGGTATAGGGGGGAGGGGGGTGTCAGAGCCCATGGCATGGGTAACTTGCACATCTGTGAGAGCACCAATAATGCAGAAAGATATGTATACATTTTGGAGCAACATATGCTGCAATCCAGATTCGTCTTTTCCAGGGACGTCCCCGCATTTTCCAGCAAGACAACGCCAAACCAGATTCTTCTCAGATTACAAGAGCATAGTTGCCTAAGCAGAGAGAGTGGGTGCTAGCATGGCCTGTCTGCTGTCCTGACTTATCTCTGGTTGAGAATGTATGGCACATTATGAAGCGCAAAATTAAACAACGAAGGACCCTTACAGTTGCGCAGCTGAAGACAAGCATAATGAATAAATGGGGGAAAATTCTGCTTTCTAAACTTAACCAACTGTTGTCTTCAGTGCCCAAATGCTTAATAAGCGTTATTAAAAGAAAATATGATGTTACACGGTGGTAAATAGTCGACTCTCTCAACTTTTTAGGAGTGTGTTGCAGTCATCATCAGATTTGAAATGAGTGCATATTTTCAAAAATACATTTAATTGACAAAGTAAAACATCAAATAATGTGTTAATAATGTGTTTTAAATATAGTATAGGGTAAATTGAATTTTCAAATAACACTTTGTTTTTTGTATTTTCAATACAGTCCCAGCTTTTTCGGAATTGGGGTTGTATATAAAGATTATTGATTAGATTACAGATTTATTGGCACTGTATGAATTGCATTTTTTCAACATACAGTTAGTATACATATTTGCTATACATGTATTTATTTTTTTATGCTCCCATGTGAAAAACATACAGTAAACCAATGGCAATGACAACAAACTGTAAAGGAATAATTTCTTAGATCCAACTTTAAAGATGTATTATAAATAGAAATTCTATCTCTCTCTCTCTGTAAGAGCCTGATATTCAAAACCTCACCGGCATGGAGAGAAATCATACAAAATCTTTATTTTTGTATTGTAATGTAGGAGTCTCTGTTTCACATAAAGAACACTACATAGAAACATTTCTCAAGCATTTCTGGTCTGGTGAGAAGCTATAAGATGCCTCAAGGATTGTTTCTGAAGACAATTTTTACCATAGGAAGTGTGTACATCATTAAAGGGAGCTAAGTAATATGCTTTAAGTTTCTGAGAATTCATCTCTCTCTCTCTCTTTCTTGCACTTTCTATTTAATTACAGAATAAAAGTCAATAATGAAATGAATATACATTTTTTGATGACAGCCAGCATCAAACAGAGGCAAGTGTATATTGATCAGGTAGCCACACTCACTTAGGCCCCGATGATCAAAAGTTCCACAAGGCAGTGAGATACTCAAAAGTGATCCAGCGCCATGTCGGAAAAAGGTGTTTAAATGCAGCATTGCCGAGAGGCATTTTACTATACATCACAATGGGTGGCGATGCTGGCAATATATTCCAAGCTGCATTGCCCACTACATTGATAATGTTAAGTAAAGTATCCCTTTTAAATATATCATGAAACCTCATAAACATACCTATTAATGGCTAAACCGACATAACCCCCACCGCAATAAACCCCCTTCACTACTTAGCCCCCTAACTGACAATGCCCCACTGCAAACTAACCCTATACTATTTAAACCCCTAGCCTCCAATAAACCCACTGAAATCTAACTATAACCTATTAACCCCCTAACCACCAATACTCCCACTGTAAAATTCCCCTAACCTATTGACCTCCTAATCGTCAATACCCCACTGAAAACCACACCTAACTGATAATACCCCAACCGAAAACAACCGCTAACTGCCAATACCCCAGTAGCAAACTACCGCTACACTTCTGAAACCCCTAACTGCCAATACCACCACCACAAACTACCCTTTGCCCCCATGGAAAACTACCACTACACTACTTAACCCCCTACCAGCTAATCCCCACAAGGCCCCTAACCTAAGACCCTCTAAATTACACAAAATTAAAAAAAAAACTAACCATTAACAAAAAGAAATAAAAAAAATATCAGTAAGCCTATACTAAAACTAAAGTCCCCATTAAAAAAACCCCACACTTAAAAAAAATTATACTAACATTAAAACCTACCTAGTGTCCTCTTTAAATACAGCCCCCCCCCCCCCACGCTTATAGTGCTAAGAAGTGGTAATGTCGGCAGACTTTTGCTGAAGCCATGATCCCTATCATTGACACTTTGCGGGTATTCCCCTTTTTTTAGTATATATTAGCAGGCAGTTTCTCGTCAGTCTATCAATGTTTTGAATATTGTGGCCTTAGTCTTTAATTAGAACATACAGAACCCCCCAACTACCATCTGTCTAAAGGAGAGGACCATAGGAGGGTTAACTTTTGTGGCACATTTCCAACTTGTTGTTAGTCCAGATTAGGTCTACAGGGGATTAGTGGTGGAGAACCCTCCCGGAAAACTTTTTTCAAAACCTTATTTTTATTTTCTAATTCTAAAATATATTTTTGTTTTTGTTTTAAATTAACCTCTCCATTGTTGCGATGCTGTTATATGAAAAAAACACATCAACCAGGAGTCCATAACCAATAAAGGAAATGGACATTGCTAATGTGGTATAGTCGTCTGCATTCTAATAATTTTGAAAACATTGTAGTGGTGGAGTTATCAGTTTCAAAGTAATTTTAATCAGTAGGAAGAGTTTCTGTTTGAATAAAATAAAAAAACACAAATTAAAAAAGGATTATTGCCAAATAAGAAAAGAAACCTTGTTCTCACAGGATTTGTTAGTGTTTTTTGCAAGGAGTTTTTCAGAACTTGGCAGAAGCAAAATATATGAAAACCCTGTACATCACTGGTCTTTCAATGGGGGTGTCTTTTTCTATAGCGCAGTCACGCTATTTTAGCAAGCTTGCAGGAGGGAGGGTGGGTCTAATAACGTGGCTTTGCCGCTCGCAGCAAGACACTCGATATTATAACCAGACAATCCCTTAATGATCAGCGATGTACAGAGTACATCGCAGTCATTAAGTGGTTAAATTGTGTTTACAAAAATTTATACTTTCAAATTCAATGCCATATCTGTGTTATATCTTAGTGTATAGTTTGTTTTTTGCTTTTTTTTGTTTGTTTGTTTGTATTCCTATCATAGGCATTTTTAAAATTTAGAATCTACTAAACTTTTCCAGCTCCAGTTCTCAAGGCACACCAACGGGCTAGATTTTCTTTATATCTGAACAAGAGCGCAGGTGAAATTATCATCTGATAAGTGAGAGAAGCCTAGTAACCATGATTATTGATCAGCTGGTTTTTCACCTGTTCTCTAGTTCAGATTTCATGAAAATCAGGCCCCTTGGAGTGTATTGAAGACTGGAGTTAAAAAATACTGTTCAATTCTATCATTATTTAAAGACAAACAAAGACCTCCACAGTATATATATTGGTAAAAACAAATTTAATAAATGAAATAGTCATCATATAATCATAAAACTATATATTTAATAGCTAAGTTACATAAAACAACTGCATAAAAACACACATATAAAAACAATAGCCCACCTAAAGGCTAATCCTTTGATTGTCCTCTAAGATCCCAAATGAGTTCCATCTATCAATATGTAATGATTCTTATGAATTCTTACATTGACATGGTACTGTAACATATGTTCATAAACGATAATTATTATTTAATATCCCATCTGTAATTATTTTTGAGCTTTGATTCCATAGAAACAAAAAAAAACTAGAGACATTACCATTTGCTTGCCCCATGCTCCCTAGAGAGGATGGCAAACTGAAACTGCTGCAAAATACCTATTAAAAAAGAACTATTCTATAGACATCTACATTTACCATGTAGCTTTTTACATTTTCTAAGACAAATTTGCTTTTCAGTCTATGAAAGCATTAAGAGAGACAGGAATATTACGAAAAGTAATGCATATTAATCATTTTACGAAGATACTGTTGCCATAGCTAAAAATAATAACAACCAAAGCAAAAAAGTTGTATCATAAATAGCAGTTAGAATCGCAATATGCGTTAAAACTAATGCAAACTGCAATATATTGTTATAAAGATTTATGCAGGACCATTTCCACAGCATGTTTATTAATACTATATTTCCAAATGCTTTTTTTATATAGTTATCTGGTGCTGTGTTTTTATATTTATTATTAGTGATCTATATTTTATGAAGAATATGCAACATATTGGGTTCAGAGGATACTTTACCATTTATGCAAAAAAAAAAATATAATGCAATTTCTGCTTCTTGCACATATATTTATGCTGATTTTTTTATTATTAAAGATTTGTCAGTTTTATGACCTTAGTGTTGTTTATGATTCCACAATTCTCTTGAACTGATATTGCTGTTCTACTTAAAGATGTTATCCAAGGTGACATCTGTCTAAAGCACTAGTTTTAAAAACTGCCCTCAGGCCTCCCCAACAGGCCAGATTGTCTTTATTACCTTGGATGAGAACAGGTAAAATAACCATGTTTACTAATCAACTGATTATTTTACCTGTGCTCTAGTTCAGATATCCTCAAAATCTGGTCTGCTAGGGAGGTCTGAGGACAGGTATCAAAACCAGTGGTCAAAAGGAGCGGACAGACAGCGCTGTTTGTTTAAAGGCTTATTTAGCTGTTGAGTAGTTAGTAAATTACCTTGTGACAACATAAAGGTTAAAAAAAATTATTGAAGTCACTACAGTTCTGCTTGAATGACCCAATTTACAAGAATCTTTCCAAATAATAAAACAATATTGAATATCTTTAAATAATTGCTTTTTATGCAATTTAATTTTCTACCTTATCTGATAACATTATCTACTGCAAATTATAAAACACTCAGTAGTCAAATATCCTTATTAACACCCCCAAAGAAGATATCCATTATGGATCCCCTTAGGAATATTGTTTTATATACAGGGGCATATTTATCAAGCTCCGAATGGAGCTTGATGCCCTGTGTTTCTGGCGAGCCTGCAGGCTCGCCAGAAACAGCAGTTATGAAGCAGCGGTCACAAAGACCGCTGCTCCATAACCTGTCCGCCTGCTCTGAGCAGGCGGACAGACATCGCCACAATTTAACCCGCGAGTCTGCAGGGGGGCGGCGTTGCACCAGCAGTTCTTGTGAGCTGCTGGTGCAATGCTGAATACGGCGAGCGCATTGCTCGCCGTATTCAGCGAGGTCTGTCGGACCTGATCCGCACTGTCGGATCAGGTCCGACAGACCTTGATAACTATGGGCCAAAGTCTTATTTTTGTTTGTTTGATCTAACTTGGTCCTCGGATAAGGATGTGCATAAGAATGCCTGATCAATTAAAAACAGCTCTTATTACAAGGGCAAAACAAAGATTTAGCGGCCAATATATCAATGTCTGTCTGATATAAAATGCTGTTGCGTATCATGTCCGACAGACATCGCTAAATGCTGACAGCATACACTGTTGGCATTTAACATTGCACAAGCAGTTCTGATGAACTGCTTGAGCAATGCCGCACCCTGTAGATTCGTGACCAATCGGCCGCTAGCAGAGGGTGTCAATCAACTTGATCGTATAGGATCGGGAGGCTTGATGTCCGCAGCCTCAGAGCCAGCAGACCAGTTAAGAAGCAGCGGTCTTAAGACTGCTGCTTCATAACTGCTGTTTCCGGAGAGCCTGAAGGCTTGCATGGAAACAGGGGCCCTTGATAAATCAGCCCCTTAGGCTCCATTTATCAAACTGTTGATGCAGCTTTGGAGCCCTTGTGGTGCAGGCTTGCGTATGTTAGCCTCAAACTGAGATTTAAGAAGCATTGGTCAGAAAACCACTGGTTCCTAACATCTAGACTCACTTGCCCTGAATGATTAACAAGCCCTACTCTCATGCAATGTTTTGTGACAGAGCAAAGGATGGGGTTGAACAAGCATTTGCTCATGAAACATTTTCCTCCCTGAACCTTGTCTGGCCATAGCTTGATAAATGGGGGGCATTGACTCCAATATGGAATGATAGCCTATGAACCATCTAAAATTAAGATGTAACTTTTTAAAAAACAAAAACAGTTACCTCTCTACCAACACATGGTACACAGTTTTTCCTCAAAATATGTTAACAGTTAACTGCTACTCTTTCCTATGTATAAAAGAAAATATGCTAGTTAAAATTAAAAACAAAAAACAAAAATGACTTTAATTTATGCTCTTTAACCCTTTAACTGACTAGCCATTTACACCCCTTGTGTTGAGCTGTTTTGGAGTTTTTAGATGCTACTCACATTTAAGAACTACTATAGGTCGTTTTTCAGTGAGAAACCCACACACATTATATATTGGGGTTTTGTTTTCAGTAGAGCCAGAAGATTCACACTATACCATTATTTTATTTATATATAAATGCGAGAACTGTACAACAAAATATGTGGGGGAAAATGTATATTTGTATTCAAAATGTAATTTAAAAAAGATGGAAACAATTGTGTGTTGGTTCTTTTTACTAAATGCTTTAGTCAAAAGAAGAAGGGTTCATTATCACACAAATAAGAGCCTTTGAGTGTAGTTATCTCACTTTGATGTGCACAACAAAATATGTACAACAAAATATGTGGGGGAAAATGTATATTTGTATTCAAAATGTAATTTAATAAAGATGGAAACAATTGTGTGTTTGTTCTTTTTGCTAAATGCTTTAGTCAAAAGAAGAAGGGTTCATTCTCACACAAATAAGAGCCTTTGAGTGTAGTTATCTCACTTTGATGTGCACATAGGGGCTTCTTTGAGCCTCTACTTAAATAACACATTTATTCATGCCAGGTTATCACTAATATCACAGTGCTTTTAAAGAGGAGCTTATGGGCTTTATAACAAGGGATCCAGGGGTCTCTATGCCTTTTTAATGGTCTATTATAAGTATAAATGTGTATTTACCCCTCCATTTAGTTCCTTACTGCAGCCCCACACTTCCGGGTCTCGTCATCAGCAGCAAAGATGTTAATGATCCTCTAAATAGAATTTAATACTAATTTGACTTACCCAAGCATTAAAGCTTGCAACAAGGGGTGCGGAGCTGACCGCTGGAGCAGCAGAGCATGTATTAGACTAGCTCTTCCAATATTTTTGGCCTAACGAGTTTTAAAATACATATTTCTGAAATACTACAGCTATCTATTGGGACTACCTATGACAAACTTGGTCAAGGATATATTTAATAAGATTGTGAGCCCCTGCTGTGACTCCAGTCCTGACCTATGTTATCCAGTCTGGCCATGAGGAGACTGATATATTATGCCAATGCTGAAGTCACAGTAATCTTCCTGATAAAACTCAGCTATGTTTGAAACTTAGGCTGCTTTCCCCCCACCCCCTCCATATTAATAGAAGAAGCTACAACACGCTTTATCATTATTAGGATATAACTACAATACTACATGCCCTCTTTGTAGATTTTGAGGAATTGTTGCCACAGAGATTTGATAGCCTACTACAGTGTGCCGGTCTGATATATATCACTACGCCGGAAGCAGCAAGTGGTGAGAGGCCTATGTGCACCCAGAGACCTAGGGGCCTAGTTATCAAGCCGTCAACCTCAAATACGCTGGAATTCCGCAGCGTATTTGTGGCGAGGCTGATTCGCCTTAGTTATCAAAGGCTCGAGACCGGCAAAAGTAGAATTTTGTGACGTAAACTTCGATCCGCCGGACTCAGTCCGACACAGATCGATTCTTACGTCACTCCAGATGTTCCGCACACAAGTGCGGCACAATCTCACTACTTTTGCTAGTTATCAAAAAACTAGCAGGTACGCTCGGCACTTTTACGGCCCAGCGTACCTGGTTTTCAAAGCGCCAGCCTGGAGGCGGCGGATCCCATAGGAATCAATGGGAGTCTGACCATAGCGAAAGTACAAGTTCGCTGCTGACAGACATCCCATTGATTCCTATGGGAGCTGTCTACACCTAACACCCTAACATGTACCCCGAGTCTAAACACCGCTAATCTGACCCCCCTACACCGCCGCAACTACATAAAGTTATTACCCCCTAAACCGCCGCTCCCGGAGCCCACCGCAAGCTACTCTATACATATTAACCCCTAAACCGCCGCTCCCGGAGCCCACCGCAACTATAATAAATGTATTAACCCCTAAACCGCCGCTCCCTGAACCCGCCGCAACCTATATTAAATGTATTAACCCCTATCCTGCCCCCCCTACACCGTCGCCACCTATAATAAATTTATTAACCCCTAATCTGCCCCCCCTACACCGTCGCCACCTATAATAAATTTATTAACCCCTATCCTGCCCCCCACTACGCCGCCACCACTGTAATAAAATTATTAACCCCTAAACCTAAGTCTAACCCTAACCCTAACGCCCCCCTAACTTAAATATTAATTAAATAAATCTAAATAAATTAACTCTTATTAACTAAATGAATCCTATTTAAAACTAAATACTTACCTTTAAAATAAACCCTAATATAGCTACAATATAAATAATAATTATATTCTAGCTATCTTAGGATTTATATTTATTTTACAGGTAACTTACAATTTATTTTAACCATGTACAATAACTATTAAATAGTTATTAACTATTTAATAGCTTACCTAGCTAAAATAAAGAGAAATGTACCTGTGAAATAAATCCTAACCTAAGTTACAATTACACCTAACACTACACTATACTTTAATAAATTATTCCTATTTAAAAATAAATACTTACCTGTAAAATAAACCCTAAGGCCTAGATTTGGAGTTCGGCGGTAAAAGGGCTGTTAACGCTCCGCGGGCTTTTTTCTGGCCGCACCATAAAATTAACTCTGGTATCGAGAGTTCAAACAAATGCTGCGTTAGGCTCCAAAAAAGGAGCGTAGAGCATTTTTACCGCAAAAGCAACTCTCGATACCAGAGTTGCTTACGGACGCGGCCGGCCTCAAAAACGTGCTCGTGCACGATTCCCCCATAGGAAACAATGGGGCTGTTTGAGCTGAAAAAAACCCTAACACCTGCAAAAAAGCAGCGTTCAGCTCCTAACGCAGCCCCATTGTTTGCTATGGGGAAACACTTCCTATGTCTGCACTTAACACTCTAACATGTACCCCGAGTCTAAACACCCCTAGCCTTACACTTATTAACCCCTAATCTGCCGCCCCCGCTATCGCTGACCCCTGCATATTTTTTTAAACCCCTAATCTGCCGCTCCGTAAACCGCCGCCACCTACGTTATCCCTATGTACCCCTAATCTGCTACCCCTAACACCGCCGACCCCTATATTATATTTATTAACCCCTAACCTGCCCCCCACAACGTCGCCGACACCTGCCTACACTTATTAACCCCTAATCTGCCGAGCGGACCTGAGCGCTACTATAATAAAGTTATTAACCCCTAATCCGCCTCACTAACCCTATCATAAATAGTATTAACCCCTAATCTGCCCTCCCTAACATCGCCGACACCTAACTTCAATTATTAACCCCTAATCTTCCGATCGGAGCTCACCGCTATTCTAATAAATGGATTAACCCCTAAAGCTAAGTATAACCCTAACACTAACACCCCCCTAAGTTAAATATAATATTTATCTAACGAAATAAATTAACTCTTATTAAATAACTTATTCCTATTTAAAGCTAAATACTTACCTGTAAAATAAATCCTAATATAGCTACAATATAAATTATAATTATATTATAGCTATTTTAGGATTAATATTTATTTTACAGGCAACTTTGTAATTATTTTAACCAGGTACAATAGCTATTAAATAGTTAAGAACTATTTAATAGTTACCTAGTTAAAATAATAACAAATTTACCTGTAAAATAAATCCTAACCTAAGTTATAATTAAACCTAACACTACCCTATCAATAAAATAATTAAATAAACTACCTACAATTACCTACAATTAACCTAACACTACACTATCAATAAATTAATTAAACACAATTCCTACAAATAAATACAATTAAATAAACTAGCTAAAGTACAAAAAATAAAAAAGAACTAAGTTACAGAAAATAAAAAAATATTTACAAACATAAGAAAAATATTACAACAATTTTAAACTAATTACACCTACTCTAAGCCCCCTAATAAAATAACAAAGCCCCCCAAAATAAAAAATTCCCTACCCTATTCTAAATTAAAAAAGTTACAAGCTCTTTTACCTTACCAGCCCTGAACAGGGCCCTTTGCGGGGCATGCCCCAAGAATTTCAGCTCTTTTGCCTGTAAAAAAAAAAATACAATACCCCCCCCCAACATTACAACCCACCACCCACATACCCCTAATCTAACCCAAACCCCCCTTAAATAAACCTAACACTAAGCCCCTGAAGATCTTCCTACCTTGTCTTCACCATCCAGGTATCACCGATCCGTCCTGGCTCCAAGATCTTCATCCAACCCAAGCGGGGTTTGGCGATCCATAATCCGGTCCAGAAGAGGCTCCAAAGTCTTCCTCCTATCCGGCAAGAAGAGGACATCCGGACCGGCAAACATCTTCTCCAAGCGGCATCTTCGATCTTCTTCCATCCGGAGCGAAGCGGCAGGATCCTGAAGACCTCCAGCGCGGAACATCCATCCGGACCGACGACTGAACGACGAATGACTGTTCCTTTAAGGGACGTCATCCAAGATGGCGTCCCTCGAATTCCGATTGGCTGATAGGATTCTATCAGCCAATCGGAATTAAGGTAGGAATTTTCTGATTGGCTGATGGAATCAGCCAATCAGAATCAAGTTCAATCCGATTGGCTGATCCAATCAGCCAATCAGATTGAGCTTGCATTCTATTGGCTGTTCCGATCAGCCAATAGAATGCGAGCTCAATCTGATTGGCTGATTGGATCGGCCAATCGGATTGAACTAGATTCTGATTGGCTGATTCCATCGTTAGAGCTCTAACACTCACTTCAGAAACGACTCTAAATACCAGCGTTAGAAAGATCCCATTGAAAATATAGGCTACGCAAATGGCGTAGGGGGATCTGCGGTATGGAAAAGTCGCGGCTGAAAAGTGAGCGTTAGACCCTTTAATCACTGACTCCAAATACCAGCGGGCGGCCAAAACCAGCGTTAGGAGCCTCTAACGCTGGTTTTGACGGCTACCGCCGAACTCCAAATCTAGGCCTAAGATAGCTACAATATAATTAATAATTATATTATAGCTATCTTAGGATTTATATTTATTTTACAGGTAACTTTGTATTTATTTTAGCTAGTTAGAATAGTTATTAAATAGTTATTAACTATTTAATAACTACCTAGCTAAAAGAAATACAAAATCCTATCAGCCAATCGGAATTGAGGGGACGCCATCTTGGATGACGTCCCTTAAAGGAGCCGTCATTCGTCGTAGTCCGTCGGTGAAGAAGGTGGTTCCGCGTCGGCGGAAGGAAGATTCAAGACCCGGCTTGGAAGATGACTTCGCCCGGATAGAAGACCTCTTCAGCGCCTCTTTGAAGATGACATCGGCCGGATCGAAGACTTCTTCAGCGCCGCCTGGATGATGACTTCATCGGATGGAAGATTTCTTCAGCACCGCTTGGAGGATTAACTTCTTCCGCTCCGGATGTCCTCTTCAGTTCCATCGGTGGCTCGGCTGAGTGAAGACGACTCAAGGTAGGATGATCTTCAGGGGATTAGTGTTAGGTTTTTGTAAGGGGGGTTTGGGTTAGATTAGGGGTATGTGGGTGGTGGGTTTTAATGTTGGGGGGGTTGTATTTTTCTTTTACAGGCAAAAGAGCTGAACTTTTTGGGGCATGCCCCCACAAATGGCCCTTTTAAGGGCTGGTAAGGTAAAAGAGCTTTGAACTTTATTTAATTTAGAATAGGGTAGGGATTTTTTTTATTTTGGGGGGGGTTGTTATTTTATTAGGGGGCTTAGATTAGGTGTAAGTAGCTTAAAATTGTTGTAATATTTTTAACATGTTTGTAACTTAATTTTTTATTTTTTGTAACTTAGCTTTTTTTATTTTTTGTACTTTAGTTAGTTTATGTAATTGTATTTAATTGTAGTTATTTGTAGGTAGTTTATTGAGTTAATTTAATGATAGTGTAGTATTAGGTTTAATTGTAACTTAAGTTAGGATTTATTTTACAGGTAATTTTGTATTTCTTTTAGCTAGGTAGTTATTAAATAGTTAATAACTATTTAATAACTATTCTAACTAGCTAAAATAAATACAAAGTTACCTGTAAAATAAATATAAATCCTAAGATAGCTATAATATAATTATTAATTATATTGTAGCTATCTTAGGGTTTATTTTACAGGTAAGTATTTATTTTTAAATAGGAATAATTTATTAAAGTATAGTGTAGTGTTAGGTGTAATTGTAACTTAGGTTAGGATTTATTTCACAGGTACATTTCTCTTTATTTTAGCTAGGTAAGCTATTAAATAGTTAATAACTATTTAATAGTTATTGTACATGGTTAAAATAAATTGAAAGTTACCTGTAAAATAAATATAAATCCTAAGATAGCTAGAATATAATTATTATTTATATTGTAGCTATATTAGGGTTTATTTTAAAGGTAAGTATTTAGTTTTAAATAGGATTCATTTAGTTAATAAGAGTTAATTTATTTAGATTTATTTAATTAATATTTAAGTTAGGGGGGCGTTAGGGTTAGGGTTAGACTTAGGTTTAGGGGTTAATCATTTTATTACAGTGGCGGCGGCGTAGTGGGGGGCAGGATAGGGGTTAATAAATTTATTATAGGTGGCGACGGTGTAAGGGGGGCAGATTAGGGGTTAATAAATTTATTATAGGTGGCGACGGTGTAGGGGGGGGCAGGATAGGGGTTAATAGGTTTAATATAGGTTGCGGCGGGTTCATGGAGCAGCGGTTTAGGGGTTAAACTATTTATTTAGTTGCGGAGAGGTGCGGGATCAGCAGGATAGGGGTTAATAATTTTATAATAGAGGGCGACGGTATAGGGGGGGCAGGATAGGGGTTACTAGGTATAATGTAGGTGGCAGCGGTGTCCGGGAGCGGCGGTTTAGGGGTTAATACATTTATAAGAGTTGCGGCAGGGTCTAGGAGCGGCGGTTTAGGGGTTAATACATTTATAAGAGTTGCGGCAGGGTCTAGGAGCGGCGGTTTAGGGGTTAGTAACTTTATTTAGTTGCGGGGGGCTCCGGGGGCGCCGGTATAGGGGGTAGAACAGTGCAGTTTAGTGTGAGTGCTTAGTGACAGGCTAGCAATAAAGCTGGGAAAAAGCCGAAGGGCAGCGAGATCGGATGAGTGATAACTGTCACAGTCCGCTGCTCATCGCCCCGCGGCTTTTTGACAGCTTTATTTGATAACTTAGGCGTATTTTTTCAGGTCCGCGGCGGCGAAGGTAGGCGAGCTTAGGCGGACGTATTGGGCCGGCGAAGCCAGAAAAGTAGACGGCTTGATAACTACCCCCCCATAGATATCTTCTTCACGCCATACTCAAAACCCTGATGGCCCAATGAACACCCCATTGGCTCCTTGCTGCTTAGTGGACTCCCACCATTTTCAATTACTTGCTCCCTGGGAGATGCGGCCGAATCCCAAGAGCGGGTCTTAAGTCTACCGTGTGGCCATTGGGAAGGCCCTGCAGAGACTGGCATGGAAGCAGTGGAAGATGAGTCAGGCGACTGCGATTATGTGTGTAGTGATCTGTGCATGCTGTGCTAAGGACTTATAATTACTACATAATGTGATAAAAAATAGTTTATCAAGAGTTAATGATATTATAGTAAAGCTTATGGTTTTATTACTACAGTAAGATATGTTAGTCTGTCTCTTTGTTTATATACCTGAATTGTTAAAAGTTCTACACTGTTTTTTCTGCCTGCTATACTAGTTTGGTCATAGCTTTTTGTTCAAGACACATATTGTTTAGAAAATTTGTTTTCAATTCCTGCTACATTTAATAGCACTAATACTATTAGGCCTCATTTATGATTCAATGTAAGACGCTGCCATGACACCACATCATTATTATCATAGGGCTGAATCATCTCTCAGTATATTAGGCATAGCTACTACTGTAACTTAGAATCTTAGCCTTGGATTATTGCCTTACTTTTAGCTATTTACTCAATGTGTAACGTACAATATATTTTTAGAACTAGCTGGATTAAAGTCCCATATACCACTTAAAGTTATCACAGATAGTGTGGCCTCTAATACTGAAGGGAAAGGGTACACATTACTTATATTGGTCACTAAGCTATCTTTTTAATAGTGGTTTTCCTACTACCTTTCTTTTACTATCTTTTTGTTCTTTTCATATGTCATATGGGTCTTCTTTGCCCATATTCATATGGCTTGCCTTTGACAGACTAATGCCCTGTAATTTTATGTAACTGTTCTAGTACTATTATGGGTTTACTGGCTGTCAATTTCTCTCCTAAAATCAACCGAATTAAACTGAAATGACAAATTCCTCATTCTCTACTAGAAAAATACTATTATCCTCCGTAAATCATCACAATGTTTGGTATTTACTAGTATATCACTCAAGAACTATAACATTAAGAAAAGTAAAATGTGATTCATCATTTGACATCCAAAAGCAATTTCCTTTTGCTTAAGTGTACCTTCTGGAGCTTTACATTACTCAACAACTAGCAGGTCCAAAAGTGGCTTCAGGCGCCAATTAGAAGGTTTATAGTTGGACTGGCAACTACACATGTACTATTGCTACTGAAATATGTTATATGAAAATGTATTGTATTTCTTTTCTTTTTTCAGACTCATATTGGCTATATATAGTGTAACAAATCTACTTATCTATTTTTTACTGACATATATCAATGTATGCCTTGAATTGAAACTCAATAAAAATACATTTAAAAAAAAAAAAAACATAAATCAAGTATTGTGATCAAGGACTCATAACATTACCAATTTCATTTAATGTGACCAAATCACTTAAAAGCTTTAGGGGTATATTTATTATATTGCGGACGGACATGATACGATGTAGCGTATCATGTCTGCTGCACATCAATAAATGCTGACAGCATACGCTGTCGACATTTATCATTGCACCAGCAGTTCTTGTGAATTGCTGGTGCAATAACGCCCCCTGCAGATTCACAGCCAATCGGCCGCTAGCAGGGGGTGTCAATAAACCCGATCATATTCGATTGGGTTGATTTCTGTCTGCCACCTCAGAGCAGGCGGACAGGGTATGGAGCAGTGGTCATTAGACCGCTGCTTCATAACTTCTGTTTCCGGCGAGCCTGAAGGCTCGTCAGAAACACGGGGCATCAAGCTCCATACGGAGCTTGATAAATTGACCCCTTAATGCGAGCCATCATAAGTGTAAATTACAAAACAACTCATTTCTTTAACACTCAAACTTAAACTTTATATAATTCCTTAATAAAAAATATTTTCTTTATAAGTGATACACTTAATGCTTCATAATTAACCTACAAAGTAAACTTTCAAGTCTCATCCCTAGTGAAATAAAGCTGAATATATAAACCAAATACTCACTTGGTAATTCATTTTATGTGACAGAGCATCTCTTTTTGTCCTTGACCAGTATCACTGTTTTCTTAACGGCTGTTTCACTATTCCTTCTAAACATAATAGTGATATCACAAATGAAGACTGATGACCTAAAAGTCCTCATCATGATGATAAATATCACCCCAACCCTTGCATGGTCAGTTCTGATGGAATGCTATAAGAAAATGGACTATATCTACATGTCCCTGCATTGTGAGCTAAGTTTCATAGAAAATAAACAAGCTCTCTGAAACACATAATCTTGCAGTGGAAAGCAAATGTAAAAGGGAGCACCAGGAACTGGTAGCAATGTTTATTAACAACAAGCAAATCAAATTGTGCAGCTTTTAGCATACCTTGCTTTTGTTTCTGCTTACGAAGCTATGACTTTCTCTATACGTTTAATACGCAAATTGTGTATTTCTAAACAAACTTGCCAGCTTACATTCCGCAAGGTAAAACAGTGAGACAGGCAGTTGTAATAAGCATTGAGAATTCCAGTGACAACAAATGTCCCTTTTTAGTCCACTCGCCAAGGCTGTGAGACACATTTCTCAATAGAAATATAAGAAACCTCTTGATAATAATACGTTTTTGGAAAGGACGTTGTACATAAAAATGAGTTTTGCCTTTTTACATTAAATTTGATTTAAATAAGAAAGAATTTTACATCTTAGTGTAAACTGCATTTTGCTGCAGGCTTTTAATGCACAGTGTTTATTCAATACGCTTTTAAAATGCTTATTTTATTGAGCACTGTGTAATGTGTGTGTTCCTAAATTAAAGTTACATCTCTTATCAAGATACACAGTTAGGAGGCTAAAATGTGCATTTAGATAACCCTTTGAAAGATCTCATATCACTGACAGAACATTTTAAACAACGTTACAAAGGCGACCTTTAGATATTCTGGCATCTAGTCTTAGCTTTATATTCCAATAGAATTCAAATTGTTAATAATTTCTTAGAAAATGTCATTAAAGAGGTAAAGAACTTTTGGTAAACATGAAAAAACAAGTAATGCCAACAAGTTTCAACCACCTGACATTCAGTAAATTGAAAGTTGATAAAAATTGTATGCTGTGTCTGATTCATGATAAAAAGTAGGGTTTCATGTTCCTTTAATGACAAGAATTCATGAATACATGTTCCTTTTATACCTTAACTGTAGTCTTAGTTATCACATAAACACACTTAAAATGATCACAATCACATTTTCTTTCTGCCCAGAGTATATTCAAGTATAAAAGTTTATTTTTAATAAATAAACGGCCATAAATAAAACGAGTTTTGCGTTAGGAGCTATGCGGTGCTAACGAGCCATTTTTTCTCACCGCTTACTTACCTGCAGCGCTGGTATTACAGGTTTTTACAAACCCGCCGTTAAAAGGCAAGAAGTGAGCGTTGAGCAAAATTGTGCTCCATACCGCACTCCAATACCAGCGCTGCTTAAGTCAGTGATGAGCTGGTCGTACGTGCTCGTGCACAATTTTCCCATAGGAATCAACGGGGAGAGCCGACTGAGAAAAAGTCTAACACCTGCAAAAAAGCAGCGTAAAACACAGTAACGCAGCCCCATTGATTCCTATGGGGAAATAAAAGTTATGTTTACACCTAACACCCTAACATGAACCCCGAGTCTAAACACCCCTAATCTTACACTTATTAACCCCTAATCTGCCGCCCCGACATTGTCGCCACCTACATTATATTTATTAACCCCTAATCTACCGCTCCGGACATCGCTGCCACCTACATTATACTTATTAACCCCTAATCTGCCGCCCCCAACGTCGCCGCCACTATAATAAACATATTAACCCCTAAACCGCCACACTCCCGCCTCGCAAACATTAGTTAAATATTATTAACCCCTAATCTGCCGTCCCTAACATCGCCGCCACCTACATTATACTTATTAACCCCTAATCTGCCACCCCTAACATCGTTGACACTATATTAAATTTATTAACCCCTAAACCCTAACACCCCCTAACTTAAATATAATTTAAATAAATCTAAATAAAATTACTATCATTAACTACATTATTCCTATTTAAAACTAAATACTTGCCTATAAAATAAACCCTAAGCTAGCTATAATATAATTAATAGTTACATTGTAACTAGCTTAGGGTTTATTTTTATTTTACAGGCAAGTTTGCATTTATTTTAACTAGGTAGAATAGTTATTAAATAGTTATTAACGATTTAATAACTACCTAGCTAAAATAAATACAAATTGACCTGTAAAATAAAACCTAACCTAAGTTACAATAACACCTAACACTACACTACAATTAAATAAATTAAAAACAATTACATAAATTAAATAAAATTAGCTAAATTACAAAAAAAACAAAAAAACACTAAATTACAGAAAGTAAAAAACAAATTACAGATCTTTAAACTAATTACTGCGGTAGTGAAAAAGCAGCGTAAGGACCTGTTAATGCTGCTTTTTCAGCTTAACGCAAGACTCGTAATCTAGCCAAAAGACTTTTAAATTAGACAAGGGGTCAAATTACAAATGGAGTGGTATTTAACGCTTGCACACTAACTCCGCTAGAAATAAGGTTTTTGTGTGTCTATATCTATATAGGTATAGATATATACAGATATATATATGTATATATTTATTTTATATATATACTGTACATATATATATATATATATATACAGTATATATATATACACATAGGAATATCTATTTATAAATACTTAAAACATATTCTGCTATGTGTAAAACATTGTATAGGAAATATTTACAGTAAATACACAGTATAAAACCTTTTTTAATATGAATATTGCATAAATTTGCTTTTTCATGTTTTCATCTACTTAACTGCAAAGGGCTCCAATGCACACACACATATATATATATATAGGTACAGAAAGAAATAGGATGGCGCTATATAGGGTGTATGGCACCTCCTAAGGATGATTATTAATATTATTACTAGAATGCAAGGAGCAGTGATAAACCCCACATAAAGAGCTCTCCTAACAATTAAAATGACATTCAAAATACAATCAAATTCACGTTTGAAAATACATATAAGATACACATAAAATTCATATAAATTTCATATACAATTCATACAAGATCTATTTTTATATGAAATTCCTATCAAGGTCCATATAGAGAAAAATAATTATATATTTAAAATCTCATGATAAAGACCATTAGTCCAAATGAATGTAAGTATTCATTGATGTTTTATTCCCTTCGAAACGCGTAAGGTTAAGAGGCAGAAGGCCTCAACCAGATTGGGATCATTTTAGATGTTATTTACACTTTGAATATTTTGAATGTCGGCTTGTTGATTTTTATCATATCATTGTATTGGGAGAATTATTATCAACGCCTTACATATACCTCATAGTATTAGTATTAGTGTGAGTTGAATAATCCTCTTTTTATCTTTATGTTCATTTCAATAAACGGTATAATGCTATTAGCCCCTTCTGGCTTGTGTTTGTTTTCCCTATCTGTGGATTTAACGGCCTTGAATACGAACGGGAGGTTTTGAAGTGAGACATACAGAGACTGGAAGTTTCTGAGCTTACAAGCATTGGAATCGGAGGATTCTTTCATCTACTGACATCCTAAACCATACTCTGGGAGGTGCCTGATCGATACTGTCTACTTACCTCATATTGATTGAGGTTGTTGAAAGTAAGTGTACATCTAACTGGGTGTGAAGATCACTCTGTTATTATTATCGGTTATTTGTAGAGCGCCAACAGATTCCACAGCGCAGATTCTGGCGTACTTCATTAATTTGGACTGATGGTCTTTATCATTAATTTTTAAATATATAATTATATTTCTCTATATGGACCTTGATAGGAATTTCATATAAACATAGATTTTGTATGAATTTTATATGAATTTTATGTGTATCTTATATGTATTTTCAAACGTGATTTTGAATGTATTTTGAATGTCATTTTAATTGTTAGGATGGCTCTTTATGTGGTGTTTCTCACTGCTCCTTGCATTCTAGTAGGTGCCATGCACCCTATATATAGATTTATATGATATGTCTATAGTGAATATTAACATATTGTAGTAGTTCTTTTAGTTTCCCCTGTTAGGAGCGCTTTTGGGGCTTATCTGGGGATCTTTTGTATTCTCTCTCATATATATATATATATATATATATATATATATATATATATATATATAAAATATATATATATAAATATATATATATATATATATATTTCTGTAAATACACATATAAATACATATGTACACACATATATACATATATATATATTTATTTATATATACATACATGTACATATTTAGACATGTATAGGTATTTACCTCTATGGTAAAGCCCTTTGCATGGCTGAGACCTCATATATTTGAGCCCTTATAACTTTTTTGTGCAATTTTATAAGTGTAGAATGGTTACCATGACTTCAGAGCTCTGGTTAACTGTTTTATGACACATAAAAGTTGCACAAAATGCACCAAAAATAAATTACAGAATATGGTTACACTCATAATAACACTATTTAATAAAAATTTATTAAAAAAATATTGCACGCAAAAGTTATAAAGGCTCAATAATATAAGGTTGCAGGTGTTAAAAAAAGGCAGGTAAAGGACTTTAAAAGAGGGAGAAGCCCTGACCCAATTACCATACACCCACACACAATAAAAAAACGTGGGTCACTCCCCTGTATTCCTGTCCGATAAATTAAAGTGTCGGCTTCAGGTGACAGGAGTGACCTACACAGTAGAAATAGCAAGAAACATGTTTTGGCCGTTACCCAGCCTTTCTCAATGTTGAAAATAATGAACAAGCCGAAGCTAAGCAGGCAGCTGCCTTTTAAACCCTGTTAATAGCAAACATGGCCGATTAGAACTGAATCTGAGTGACACACCCCCTCAATAACCAATAGGAGTGGTTGCATCCAGCTTACGTATTCTCAAATAACCACATGCTGTGCAGTGGGCGGCAGCTATTGCTGATAGGGTAGGAGTCTGTAAAGGTAAACAAGTGCCCATGACAAACTGATCCAATATTTATTCAAATGCTGGATTAATAGTGATTATGTGAAGATACTTTCCAAAATACGAGTGGATACCAATTAGAGCACTGACGGTGACATTTATAAAAAGTAGTCTGGGGTAGCTCACTATCATGCACTAACATAATACAAATCCCACATAGGTATTACTATCAGGGGCTGAATAAACTAACAGAAATAGCAGTGGTGACATCTCCACAATATATGCTATGATGGCACATTATTTACGCTAGAAACCGACAGGTCTCAATATAAGTCTGTGCATGTTGAAAGACAGACAATGTGAGATGATGGATGCGAGGTTGTACATGACAGAACGGATTAATTAGTTTATAATGCTAGATATACTGTGTATTTAGGTGTCCGTGTAGAGCAAAATATATTAGTAACACCTTACTTGTGACAATATATGTATCAATACACAAAAGGGTCCGCTGTCGTATTCATATGATATTACTTAGGCTAATTAGAGCAGGTTTTGAATGATACCCCTCTCCTCCATAACTGTGTGGGTTGAACATTTTGCTAGCGTGTACCTAAATTACTTATTGCCGATTAGAACATAATATACTACCATGTTATTCTGATAGAATCAGTGATATCATTAAAGGCTAGTTGTAATAACCTATTACTGACCACTGCATCTATTGAGCATGTAAAATGGATATTGTCAAGTAGTGGGATAATGATGCTCTACATTAGACACTTTATGTAAGTAAATATCCACAGTTAGCGTACCAAGTCGTTCGCCCTATAGTTCCATAATGGGCTTGATGTCAATCATCCTAAACACCTTAATATGACTTATGCTAAACTCACAGCAATTACAAAAAGGGCTATAATGTATCATGCCCCACACATCCAACACTGTGTTGGGCATATTACATGTTTACTTAGCTACAACTATTACAATACAAATAATTGTTAGTGATTTCATATACCCTGCTGTACCTCAGATAATTTATATAAATAGTGGATGAGTATACAGGGAGTTAAAATCCCTAATAGAACAATGTCCCCAGTTAGGGTACTAAGTAGATTTTATTACTACTATCATTGTAGCATAGTTGTTGCATTGAAAAAGTAAATTTTATAACAACAGTGTTACCCACTTCGCACTTAAATATACATCATCTACAAGTAAACCCAGTAGTTGTTATTCTCGTTCATGCCGTGTGGCATGACTGAGTTTAAATTAAAGACCCATTTAGTTTACATTCTTAACAGTCTCTGTTCAGTTACCCCCCCCCCCCCCTAATTCCAGGTTTGCATTTTTCTAAACCCCAACATCTAAAAGCATTGGTATTCCCATTATGACATTGTAGAAAGTGTTTCGCCACACGTGATTTTTTTGTCTTTTTCTACATCTTTTTGGGCTGTCTTAATATTAACAGTCACAAGAAGAAAACCCAGTATCACAGAAAGTGCACAGTAGAAATAAAATATTAAATACTTAAACAAGAACCTGTGCAGCCTTGCAGTGTAAACTGTCCCA
Source organism: Bombina bombina (assembly GCF_027579735.1). Lineage (NCBI taxonomy): Eukaryota > Metazoa > Chordata > Amphibia > Anura > Bombinatoridae > Bombina > Bombina bombina. The sequence continues at coordinate 925,444,742 of NC_069501.1, read as the reverse complement.
AACAAGAACACAGCCAATTGAAAGGCAACTCACCAATATGTAAGATGGTGTACGTTGTAAGTACCGGGTCTTAAGGTAGAGAGACATTCACCCCTGCTCTGGGGCTGGCACGCTCTGATGCTAGTCTTCCAATCCGGGACGAGACCTAATGGAAAACCACTTGCCTCAACTTGCCCCCGCTGATTGTTGGCATCCGTGCCCTCAAACCACTCCGTTGCGGGATTCCTCCGCCACTGGTCCGGATCTATCCGGCGTTACGTTGCTGGGTGTCCTCCGATTAGGGCCAGAGATCACACAACCTAACTGCAGTGAAAGCCGATATCCAGCAGCTCCAGGTAAGAAAGTAGTTCCGGCCGCACAGGTGCTCCAAGTTGTCAGCAGCAAATAGGATAGTCTGTTGGCTGGAAACAGTAATAGATCAAGTGAAATGAGTCCAGCTATCCAATAGAAAAAACAATAGTCTTTATTAAATCTGTTATCATCCCTATATAGAAGAGATTGCAGCTGCAAGACACACAATAGATGACATTTGTACTCTTGCAGTTTATGTGATCTTTAATAGTCCAAACATTTTGGAATCTATCAACCATAGTGTGTTTTTTGACCATGTACTGGCAGACCTTGCAAATGCCACAAGCAATAGAACCTTTATAAATAGGAGATTTCTTGGCATTTCTGTCGAAATGACTTCTTGTCAAAGAATCACTAATATTATTGGCTCTAACATAGGTATGTCAGAGAGTAAGGGTTTCAGTTGTTCATCTGCTTTAAGGACGTGCCAGTGTCTTTTAAGAATATCTGTGATTTGGTCACTTTCTGACGAATATGTGGACACAAATCTTAGGGGATTAGTTTGATCTTTTACCTTGGAGGTGAGTAACTTATTTCTGTCTTTATATAATGCTTTATTGTATGCTTTAGCGAGGGATTTTTTCGAATAGCCTCTAAATCTATTTCTTAGATCTTGTGCTGCTAACTTAAATTTCAATGGTGCTACAGTTTCTCTTTAGATGCAGATATTCTGCCACCGGTAATCCTCTAATTGTGGAGGGATGGGGGTGGCTGCTATCATAGAGTATGTTATTAGTAGCCGTTGGTTTTCTAAATGCGTCTGTCTCCAATTTGTTGTCAACCCTTCTGATAGTGAGATCTAAAAACTCCACCTTATCTTTTTCCATGGTGGATGTGAGGTATAACCCAAAAGGGTTTGCATTAAGCAGTTGCATGAATTCTAGAAGGAGGGTCATTAGATCATGCTGACATGGCAGCTATAGATGATTTAATTACCCTGTTGGAAGAAGCTAGTGGGGAATGCATAAAGAAAGAAGACAATAGTTGGCGCAAAATTCTCAAAACCAAATCCTGTTTTGTACCCCCGAACAGTACATCCTACAATGCCCTGACCTTTTTTAACTTGGTGTGCAATGACATTTTATCAATCACAGTTAATAAAAATAAGGCGGGAGGTAATCTATCCAGGGAGGAAAATATCGCTTTAAAAGAATTGCAACAATGTACAGATGTTCAATTTAAGAAAAACGATAAGGGAGGGAATAATGTAATTTGCCCAAATCATATGTATCAGAAGGACCCCAAACAACAACCTAATAACACAAATAACTATAAATGTCTTCTTAGCAACCCCACTGAAATGGTTTTGAGTAGATATAATAAACTAATTGGTTCTGCTTTGACTAAAGGGATTATAGATCAAAACGAATTTGGATTTTTGGAGGTTAAACAACCAAGGGTGGCTAGATTTTACTTGCTGCCTCAAATACATAAAGATATATCAAATCCCCCAAGGAGACCAATTGAATCTGGCATTGGCTCCCTGACAGAAAAGGCTAGCAAGTACGTAGATGTCAGACTCAGACACATAGTAGAGTCCCTTTCATCAAACACAAGGGATACAATGCACATACTCAATAAAATGCAAGAAATTGATATTAATTCACACGGTATGAATGAGAATAACAACTACCTTTTCAATGAAACAACTATGCTACAATGATAGTAGTAATAAAATCTACTTAGTACCCCAACTGGGGACATTGTACTATTAGTGATTTTAACTCCCTGTATACTCATCCACTATTTTTTACAAATTATCAGCTAAATTACGAGTTTGGCTTTATGAATGAAAAAGCAGCGTTATGGCCCATAACGCTTAATTTTCCCTAAAGCTGCTAATACAAGTCTTGTCGGTATAGGTGTACCACACAGTTTTAGCCAGTCACGCAGTGTCAGTACCACACTTTAAAAAAGTCCTTTTTCAATGGGACTCCCATAGTGCTGGTATTACGAGTTTGCCTGGGAGGCAAAAAAGTGAGCGGTACATTCTATAACCACAAGAACCGTACCGCCATCTAAAGTCAGTCGTTATGAGTTTTACGTTACAAAGCTGTACCATAAAACTCATAACTAAAGTGTTAAAAAGTACACTAACACTCATAAACTACCTATTAACCCCTAAACCGAGGCCCTCCCGCATAGCAAACACTATTTAAATATAATTAACCCCTAATCTGCCATCCACCCACACTGCTGCTATAATAAACATATAAACCCCTAAACCACAAGGCCCCCACAACAAAATATTCTTAAATAAACTATTAACCCCTAAACCGAAAGCCCCCCAAAAGAAATATACTAAAATAAACTATTAACCCCTAAACCTAACGCCCCCTAACTTTATATTAAAATTACAATTTCCTTATCTTAAATTAAATTTTAACTTACCTGTAAAATTAAATAAATTAATTTTAAAATAACAATTAAACTAAGATAATTATTAAACTACAATTAAACTACCAATTAAATTAAACTACACATTAAAAAATCCTAACATTATTTTTGAAAATTACAAAAAGTATCTAATTACAACAAAAAAAACTAAATTACAAAAAAAACACAAAATTACGAAAAATAAGAAACAAATTATTGAAAAATAAAAAATAATTACAAATAATCTAATAGCCCCATCAAAATAAAAAAGCCCCTCCAAAATAAAAAACCCTAGCCTACAATAAACTACCAATGGCCCTTAAAAGGGCCTTTTGTGGGGCAGTGCCCCAAAGATATCAGCTCTTTTACCTGTAAAAAAATATACAAGCCCCCCCCACAACAGTAAATCCCACCACCCCCTTAACCAACCCTCCCAAATAAAATAACAAAAAAAAAGCTCCCCATTGCCCTGAAAATCAGCCTATAGGATTGAGCTCTCCTCCTATTGGTTGATTGGAACAGCCAATAGGATTTTAGCAGCTCTAATCCTATTGATTGAAATCTTTCAGCCAATAGAAATGCAAGGGACACCATCTTGGATGACGTCACTTGCATTAAAGTTCCAGTTTATGGCGGCGACCGTATGAAGAGGATGCTCTACGCCAGATGTCTTCAGGATGGACCCGCTCTGCACCGAATGGATGAAGATAGAAGATGCCGTCCACCTGGATGAGGACTTCACCAGCTGGATAAAGATGGAAGAGGCAGCCCGGATAAAGACTTCTTGCCGCCTGGATGAGGATTTTAAACAGGACGCTATAAAATGATATTGCACTTGACTTGTCCCTCCTAAGGGAAACTTCTTTAAAACTTGTATTAACTATTAAAACAGATCTAAAATATTCAATATAAAATAGAGTATGTAATTACATCAATAATACATTATACATGGAAACCTTAGTTGAAAGATATGTACTCACTTAAAAGGACCCCTAATTGGCCCTTAAATAAAACCAATATTAATATGAAAGAGGATAATAATAATATGAAAGAGGATAATAATGTTATTATGTTAAAAAGTGTTGGCAATTAAACACCACTCAAAATCACATAATGCATATAAAAACATAAAAAAAAAACAGAGGCAAAATCAAAAACAATACTTAATTGTCCATAAAAAGTGCAAACGACACGATTGTATGTCACCTTATAGCTAGAGTGTTAGTTGCCTCCAAAAGTATACGTATGTTCAAAGTTCACCATTCCAATTGATCCTATTATAGGACTAATCGCCTCCGGTGCCGCTCCTGTCAAGTCAAGTAGTCCTTGCTTTGACTCTGAATATAGAACACTAGTAAAAGAAGAAAAGATAGAAGTGCACACAGAGAGAGTATGATTCAAGTGAACTTTTATTTACAACAGGTCACACGCAACACACTATGTTTCACTTACTAGCTCCAAGATAAAAATAGGCACTTTCAAGTAAGGATGATTCTGATAAACTCCATGGCAGATCTTGATTCAAAGATGCGAAAACTCGATCCCAGCATACGGCCTCAGTATCCACTTGGCGTCTGGACTGCCTACTGAAGACACTGTTTAGCCGTGCACACAGAGAGGTACAAAGTTCACCTTACACTCCTCGACGCGTTTCCCCCGAACTACGGTCGGGCTTTTTCAAGAGGTATAAACAAACTTTTAGTTTGTTTATATCTCTTGAAAAAGCCTGACCGGAGTTCGGGGGAAACACGTCGAGGAGTGTAAGGTGAACTGTGTTCCTCTCCATGTGCACGGCTAAACAGTGTCTTCAGTAGGCAGTCCGGACACAAGTTGATACTGAGGCCGTATGCTGGGATCGAGTTTTCGCATCTTTGAATCAACATCTGCCACGGAGTTTATCAGAATCATCCTTACTTGAAAGTGCCTATTTTTATCTTGGAGCTAGTAAGTGCAACATAGTATGTTGCGTGTGACCTGTTGTAAATAAAACTTCACTTGAATCATACTCTCTCTTTGTGCCCTTCTATCTTTTCTTCTTTTACTGGATGAGGACTTTGCTGGCTGGATGGATCCTTCAAGCGGAACTTCAAGAACTGTAAGTGGATCGTCGGGGTTAGTGTTTTTTTAAGGTTTTTTTGGGTGGGTTTTATTTTTATTTTAGGGTCTGGGCATGTAAAAGAGCTAAATGCCCTTTTAAGGGCAATGCCCATACAAATGCCCTTTTCAGGGCAATGTGGAGCTTAGGTTTTTTTTAGATAGTTATTTTATTTGGTGGGGGTTGGTTGTGGGGGTGGTGGGTTTTACTGTTGGGGGGTGTTTGTATTTTTTTTACAGGTAAATGAGCTGATATCTTTGGGGCAATGCCCCACAAAAGGCCCTTTTAAGGGCCATTGGTAGTTTATTGTAGGTTAGGGTTTTTTTTTAATTTTGGGGGGCTTTTTTATTTTAATAGGGCTATTAGATTAGGTGTAATTCTTTTTTATTTTTGGTAATTTGTTTTTTATTTTTTGTAATTTAGTGTTTGTTTTTTTATGTAATTTAGTCATTTTTATTTTTAGTAATTTTACTGTTTATTTTTTTGTAATAATAGGTTTTAGTTTAAGGCAGGTTAGGTTTTATTTCACAGTTAAGTTTGTATTTATTTTAACTAGGTAGTTAGTAAATAGTTAATAACCATTTACTAACTAGTCTACCTAGTTAAAATAAATACAAACTTACCTGTGAAATAAAAATAAAACCTAAACTAGCTACAGTATAACTATTAGTTATATTGTAGCTAGTTTAGGTTTTATTTTACAGGTAAGTTTGTGTTAGTTTTTAATAGTTATTATTTAGTTAATAATTGTAACTTTAGTTTAGCTGTATTTTAATTATGTTAAAGTTAGGGGGTGTTAGGCTTAGGGTTACGTTAGGGTTAGGGCTAGATTTAGGGGTTAATGCATGTATTTAGTGGTAGTGATGTGGGAGGCCAGAGGTTTAGGGGTTAATACCTTTAGTATAGTGGAGACGACATAGGGAGTGGCAGATTAGGGGTTAATAGTTTATGTAGGTGACGGCAATGTTGGTGGTGGCAGATTAGGGGTGTTTAGACTCGGGGTTTATGTTAGGGTGTTAGGTTTACATGTAACTTTTTATTTCCCCATAGACATCAATGGGGCTGCATTACGGAGCTTTTAGTTTCGCAATCGCAGGTGTTAGGCTTTTTCTTTGCCAGCTCTCCCCATTGATGTCTATGGGGAAATCATGCATGAGCACATCAAAGCAGCGCTTGATTTCGATGCAGTATGGAGCTCAACGCAACCATATCGCCCGCACAAGCCTGCTTTTTTAAAAATCCTAATACCAGCGCTATAGGGAGGTGAAATAATGCCGCTTTTGTGGCGGTCGTTAAAATCCCTATAGAGCTCAAAACTCGTAATCTAGCTGTATCTGAGGTATAGCAGGGTTTATAATTGTTGGCAATCAAGTGCTCTTTCGACCATTGCCGGCATCTATTAGAAGGTGCCACTCATCCGATTGTCATTTATACGGACCATAATAACCTACAGTATTTGCAGTCTAATAGAACACTCTCTTCCAGACAATTACACTGGAGCCTTTAATTCTCTAGGTTCCAAAATATTATTACTTATAGACTTGGTATAAAGAATGGTATGGCAGATGCCCTTTCCAGAAAAGGATACAGATTAGCTGCTGACAATTTTCCATCTACGGTCATTCCGAAACATTGTATTTTAGGAGTTCTTACCAGTATGATCCCACAAATCAAAGAGGCACAATCCACACCAAACCAACCAAAGGTTTGCACCAAGACGCTGACGGTCTGTTTTATAAAGATGGGAAATTGTATATTCCACCATTTCTCAGGCACTCAGTTGTTAAGGTTGTACATGATTCACCTCTTGCAGGTCATATGGGAGCAGACTAAACTTTGGAATTACTTAAACAGTTCTTTTGGTGGCCGTCCATGCTCAAAACCCTAAAGGAGTTTTTGTCACAATGTACTGTATGTGCCACTTTGAAACAATCCAGGCAACAACCAATGGGGTTGCTCCAATCTCTTCAGGTACCACATGTTCCATGGGAAATGGTATCAATGGATTTTATAGTTGACCTCCCTGTCTCTATGACCTATACCACTATATTCATGGTCACAGACCTCTTCGCCAAGATGGCACATTTTATCCCTACTACACCTCTACTCTCTTCAAAACAGACAAGTGACCTATTCATTAAAGCTATCATACATTTACATGTCATTCCAAAAATTGTGATAAGTGATAGAGGGACTCAGTTCACACCCAAGTTCTGGAGAAACATTTTTCAGGCTTTACATATCAAACAAAGGCTTAGTACTTCCTTTCACCCCCAGACGAATGGGCAAACTGAGCGTGTAAATCAATGGTTGGAGCAATACTTGCAATGTTTTTGTTCTCAGCAACAGGACTCCTGGGCCTCGTATTTACCTCTGGCTGAGTTTTACATCCCCGATTTGATCTCTTCCATAAGTTCGATTCTCCTTGCCCTCAAGTAAATTACCTCATTAATGATATGTCTCAGACCTTCTATTCTGTGAGAGAAAATATAATTGATGCTCAATCTACTCAACAGAAATACTATAATCTACGTCACCAAAAGTCTCCCCAATACAAAGTTGGACAATATGTATGGCTTTCCACGAAACACCTAAAGCTTCATTACCCATGTAAAAAACTGGGAAGGTTATATATTGGTCCTTATCCCATCGTCTCTGTGAATAACCCGATCACCGTTACTCTGAAACTTCCTTCATCCTTAAAAATTTATTCCACATTTCACATCTCATTGGTTAAGCTGTGTACCTCTCCTCCGTCTGATTCTGGTATCACAGGAAGTGATCATGTAGTGGATCCTGATTTCCAGTATGAGGTGCATAGTATCCTTGACTCTCGTATTCGTTATGGTAAACTGTATTATCTCGTACATTGGAAGGGTTATGGCCACGAAGATGATACCTGGGTGCCTGCCTCCAACATCTCAGTCCCGAGGTTGGTTTCTCTCTTCCATAGATGGAATCCGGGTAGACCTAGACCTTGAACCCTCACTGTGGTTCCTTATTGGGGGGCCTATGTAAGGACTACTTAATCATTGCCTTGTGTTCTGTTCTGGCCCTTTAAATTTTCAACCTCTCCCTATTTAAGTCGCCTCTTGCTAGCCCTCATTGCTGGCTAAATAAGAATTCTGAGCATGTGTGTTCTCTACTCAGAATAGTATTTGCTATGCTCCCATCTACCTTGACTGTTAGCTACACAGAGCTCCATACCAGGCTCCAGCTTTCCAGTTACCTTCACAGGCAGATTGATCCTATCTCCTCTCCAGCTTCCCTGTAAGCTACTCCGGTTGTCTGGCCACATCTCCGTACCAGCTTTCCAGTATTGCGCAGAGGTTGTCACTTCGTATCCTCACTGATGTCATCAGCTACCGAAGCCTGAAGCTGCCTCTCCTACCTGTGCCGGTTGGTTAGCGTAAACAGCTCCACAGATCCTCTGCTTGTCAGTCTGTTCCAGAATCAGATTTGCTGACTACGAGTCCTGACCAGAATGCTCCGTTGGTGAAGGTAACAGATGCCAATTGAAAACTCTGTGTTAGTATGACAATATATTAACTACAAATTACATATGGCTGATATCAAGTCACAGAAGTAACCTGTAAACTTACAATTTTGGTTACCTCCGTGACGCAAATACCTACTTCACTAAGTTTTTACTAAGAATACTAGGACTGTATTGTGTTGCATACATTTGTTAAACCTAAACGTTTGGATTATCACAAATTTGTGCCAAAAAACTCACGAGAAGAGAAAACACAGCACTACAGGAAATACAAGGATGGGATGATGTCATCATAAAGCCTTCAGATAAGGGTGGTAACATCATAATTTGGGACAAGGAACTATATGTTAAGGAAGCCATGAGACAAGTCAATGATAAACACAGCTATAAACTCCTTTTCTGTAATCCGATTGAGTGTTTCCTCTCTAAATATCAAAATTTGATAGGAAATGCAAAATTACATGATATCATTACCAGTAAAGAGTGGGATTTCTTAAATACTACATCACCTAAGATATCTACTTTTTATCTGCTCCCCAAAATACAAAAAAAAGACAAGCCACTGGGCAGGCCAATAGTTTCCAGCATAGACAGCCTCTGTGAACCTGCGAGTCAGTTTTTGGATATGTGTCTTAAAGATATTGTAATCACCTTACCCTCTTATGTGAGGGATACCATGCATGTTCTATCAAAATTAGAAGATATAGTGGTGGGAAATGACAAACTTCTGATCACGTGTCATGTAGAATCACTCTACACATCCAGTAAACACAAAATAGGCTGCTTAGCGGTACAATACTTTCTAAATATGGAAGCTAATGATAAACAGGACAGAAATAGCTTTATTCTAAAGATATTAAAATTTGTCCTAGAACATAGCTTCTTTGTATTTAATGACCGTTTTTACCTACAAACCCAAGGTACTGCCATGGGCTCCTCGTGTGCTCCCACCTATGCCAATATCTATCTGGGCTTGTGGGAGAGAGAGACTGTCTTTGGGGATACTTATGCAGAATATACTGATAACATCTTACTATGGGTGCGATATATTGATGACCTACTGATTTTGTGGAAAGGAGAAACAAATATGTTTAAAGATTTTATTGAAAAACTCAATCATAATTATCTAAATTTAAGGTTAACTTACTGTGTGAGTACTGAAGCAGTTGAATGTTAAGATCTATAAGGATGAGAATGATCATCTAAACACAGACTTATTTAGGAAACCAACGGCTACCAACTCCATTCTTGAATTTAATAGTTGTCACTCATGGCCTAAAAAAAAAAAGCAATACCAGTTGGTGAATTCCTTTGATTAAGAAGGAACTGACAGTGAATGTAGTGAGTACAGCGCCAGAAGGCTAAGGGATGGAGTGAAAGTTCTAAAGGTACTCAAAGGTGTGGAGTAATCTGCTATATTTCAAGCAGTGGAAGATAGTGCTGGTCAAGTGGGTGTAAAAACAATATGTTTAATGCAAAGGTTATATATAAAAAGGTTATAAAAATACAATGGAAATAAAAATACAGATATAATGGGGAATAGTTACAAAATTCCTACATTAAAAACTTAAAAGAACTTCTTTTATAACAGTGAGAATTCATGGATCCATGATAAACATTAATATGATAAATTGAGGATGTAAGCTTGGATGTTAGCAATGGTATAGTAAATGGTATGATAGTGATGCAAAGTGATTCTAAATTAGTGCAAACAATGACATAAAATGAAAATAAATTATGAGTGAAAAAATGATGAACAGTTTCATGCTAGTGGCACTGCAGTGCAAAAAAATGACTGTGTATGCAAAAAAGGTGGAAAAATGGTGAAAAATGGAAAAAAAATGAAATGAGGTGACACAATGTGAAGCAGACCAAAAAATGAGAAGATGAAAATAAATCCAATAAAAAATGTGAAAAAGTGAAAAAACACAATGATGTTAAACAAATGTTAATGATGATCAGAAAAGTATATAGTTTGTAATCAAAATAAATAAAAATAAAAATTAAAAATTAAAAACAAAATCAGAAGGAACCTTGAATCCTGGTGATGGAAATCCCTAGGTGAATCCCAGACAACGGTCAGCTGTTAATTCAATGTCCTAAAAATGTCCCTGTAAAAGAATGTAAACATAGTGTAATACGTCCAAAATAAAATAATATACTTGGAGTGGTGCTTACCAGTGGGTCAACGTGTTTTGGCCCTGTAACTAGGCCTTTATCAAGACTGATGTGTCTTGATAAAGGCCTGTGTTACAGTGCCGAAACGCGTTGACCCACTGGTAAGCACCACTCCAACGATATTATTTTATTTTGGACGTATTACACTATCTTTACTTTCTTTTACAGGGACGTTTTTAGGACATTGAATTAACAGCTGACTGTTGTCTGGGATTCGCCTAGGGATTTCCACCACCAGGATTCAAGGTTTCTTCTGATTTTGTTTTTAATTTTTAATTTTTGTTTTCATTCATTTGGATTACAAACTATATACTTTTCTGATCATCATTAACATTTGTTGAACATCATTGTGTTTTTTAACTTTTTTCATATTTTTTATTGGATTTATTTTCATCTTCTCATTTCTTGGTCTGCTTCACATTAATTGTGTCACCTCATTTCATTTTTTTCTATTTTTCACCATTTTTCCACCTTTTTTTGCATACACAGTCATTTTTTTTCACTGCAGTGCCACTAGCATGAAACTGTTCATCATTTTTTCACTCATAATTTATTTTCATTTTATGTCATTGTTTGCACTAGTTGAGAATTACTTTGCATCACTATCATACCATTTACTATACCATTGCTAACATCCAAGCTTACATCCTCAATTTATCATATTAAAGGGACATTCCAGTCAAAATATAAATGCACATAGATTTATTGCATCTTTGAATAGAAACATATTTGCAATATCCATGTATTAGCAAAAATGCTTCTTTTAAGAGTTATCACTGTTTTAGTGTTAACATTTTTCTCTGCATGTGCATGTGAAGAATAGCTAGATATTTTCACTGCACCCACATTTTAAATAATGCAGCTGCTTAGATCATCACTGGGGCTTGTATCATGTCAGCAATTAAAAAATGGAGTCATTACCAGATAGTACAAGCACCTTAGGCTCTCAGAACAAGTGTTGTGTTTAAAATGCTGGTGCACGGTGCATACTTAAATACACCTTTGAAATAGCTATAGCTTTTATTAGAAGCATGTATATTACAAAATTGTTTCTGTTCAATACCAAAATGCACCCATGTGGTTTCCAATTTGGGCTGGAATATCCCTTTAATGTTTATCATGGATCCATGAATTCTCACTGTTATAAAAGAAGTTATTTTATGTTTTTAATGTAGGAATTTTGTAACTATTCCCCATTATATCGGTATTTTTATTTCCATTGTATTTTTATAACCTTTTTATATATAACTTTTGTATTAAACATTTTTGGCTAGATTTAGAGTTTGGCGTTAGCCGTCAAAACCAGCGTTAGAGGCTCCTAACGCTGGTTTTGGGCTACCGCTGGTATTTAGAGTCAGTGAGGAAAGGGTCTAACGCTCACTTTGCAGCCAGGACTTTTCCGTACCGCAGATCCCCTTACGTCAATTGCGTATCCTATCTTTTCAATGGGATCTTTCTAACGCCGGTATTTAGAGTCGTGGCTGAAGTGAGCGTTAGAAATCTAACGACAAAACTCCAGCCGCAGAAAAAAGTCAGTAGTTAAGAGCTTTCTGAGCTAACGCCGGTTTATAAAGCTCTTAACTACTGTGCTCTAAAGTACACTAACACCCATAAACTACCTATGTACCCCTAAACCGAGGCCCCCCCACATCGCCGCCACTCTATTATAATTTTTTAACCCCTAATCTGCCGACCGCACACCGCCGCCACCTACATTATCCCTATGTACCCATAATCTGCTGCCCCTAATACCGCCGACACCTACATAATATTTATTAACCCCTAATCTGCCGCCCCCGCTATCGCTGACACCTGCATATTTTTTTTAACCCCTAATCTGCTGCTCCGTACACCGCCGCAACCTACATTATACCTATGTACCCCTAATCTGCTGCCCCTAACACAGCCAACCCCTATATTATATTTATTAACCCCTAATCTGCCGCCCCCAACGTCGCCTCCACCTACCTACAATTATTAACCCCTAATCTGCCGACCGGACCACACCACTACTATAATAAATGTATTAACCCCTAAAGCTTAGTCTAACCTTAACCCTAACACCCCCCTAACTTAAATATAATTTAAATCTAACAAAATAAATTAACTCTTATTAAATAAATTATTCCTATTCAAAGCTAAATACTTACCTGTAAAATAAACCCTAATATAGCTACAATATAAATTATAATTATATTGTAGCTATTTTAGGATTAATATTTATTTTACAGGCAACTTTGTAATTATTTTAACCAGGTACAATAGCTATTAAATAGTTAATAACTATTTAATAGTTACCTAGTTAAAATAATTACAAAATTACCTGTAAAATAAATCCTAACCTAAGTTACAATTAAACCTAACACAACACTATCAATAAATTACTTAAATAAAATACCTACAATTATCTACAATTAAACCTAACACTACACTATCAATAAATTAATTAAATACAATACCTACAAATAAATACAATGAATAAAACTAAGTACAAAAAATAAAAAAGAACTAAGTTACAAAAAATAAAAAAATATTTACAAACATTAGAAAAATATTACAACAATTTTAAACTAATTACACCTACTCTAAGCCCCCTAATAAAATAACAAAGACCCCCAAAATAAAAAAATGTCCTACCCTATTCTAAAATTAAAATAGAAAAGCTCTTTTACCTTACCAGCCCTGAAAAGGGCCCTTTGCGGGGCACGCCCCTTAGAATTCAGCTCTTTTGCCTGTAAAAAAAAACATACAATACCCCCCCCAACATTACAACCCACCACCCACATACCCCTAATCTAACCCAAACCCTCCTTAAATAAACCTAACACTAAGCCCCTGAAGATCTCCCTACCTTGTCTTCACCTCACCGGGTTCACCGATCGCTCCAGAAGAGGGTCCGAAGTCTTCATCCAAGCCCAAGCGGGGGCTGAAGAGTGACGTCCATCCTCCGGCTGAAGTCTTGATCCAAGCGGCGGCTGAAGAATTCCATCATCGGGCTGAAGTCTTGATCCAAGCGGGCGCTGAAGAAGTCCATCATCGGGATGAAGTCTTCTATCAAGCGGCATCTTCAATCTTCTTTCTTCCGGAGCCATCTTCTTCCAGCCGACACGGATCCATCCTCTTCTACTGACGCCTACTCGCTGAATGATGGTTCCTTTAAATGACGTCATCCAAGATGGCGTCCCTCGATTTCCGATTGGCTGATAGGATTCTATCAGCCAATCGGAATTAAGGTAGGAAAATTCTGATTGGCTAATGGAATCAGCCAATCAGATTCAAGTTCAATCCAATTGGCTGATCCAATCAGCCAATCAGATTGAGCTTGCATTCTATTGGCTAATCGGAACAGCCAATAGAATGCAAGCTCAATCTGATTGGCTGATCCAATCAGCCAATCGGATTGAACTTGAATCTGATTGGCTGATTCCATCAGCCAATCAGAATTTTCCTACCTTAATTCAGATTGGCTGATAGAATCCTATCAGCCAATCGGAATTCGAGGGACGCCATCTTGGATGACGTCCCTTAAAGGAACCGTCATTCATCGGGAAGTCGTCGGTGAAGATGGATGTTCCGCGTCGGAGGGATGAACTACATGGATCCGGAAGAAAGAAGATTGAAGATGCCGCTTGATAGAAGACTTCAGTCGGATCATGGACCTCTTCAGCTCCCGCTTGGATGAAGACTTCAGCCGGATCATGGACATCTTCAGCCCCCGCTTGGGCCAAGACTTCAGCCGGATCATGGACATCTTCAGCCCCCCGCTTGGGCTTGGATCAAGACATCCAAGCCCGGATCGCTGATATCCAGACGGATCGCTGATACCCGGTGTGGTGAAGATAAGGTAGGGAGATATTCAGGGGCTTAGTGTTAGGTTTATTTAAGGGGGGTTTGGGTTAGATTAGGGGTATGTGGGTGGTGGGTTGTAATGTTGGGGGGTGTATTGTATGTTTTTTTTTACAGGCAAAAGAGCTGAATTATTTGGGGCATGCCCCGCAAAGGGCCCTTTTCAGGGCTGGTAAGGTAAAAGAGCTTTTCTATTTTAATTTTAGAATAGGGTAGGGCATTTTTTTATTTTGGGGGTCTTTGTTATTTTATTAGGGGGCTTAGAGTAGGTGTAATTAGCTTAATTTATTGATAGTGTAGTGTTAGGTGTATTTGTAACTTAGGTAAGGATTTATTTTACAGGTAATTTTGTAATTATTTTAACTAGGTATCTATTAAATAGTTATTAACTATTTAATAGCTATCGTACCTGGTTAAAATAAATACAAAGTTGCCTGTAAAATAAATATTAATCCTAAAATAGCTACAATATAATTATAATTTATATTGTAGCTATATTAGGATTTATTTTACAGGTAAGTATTTAGCTTTAAATAGGATTAATTTATTTAATAAGAGTTAATTTATTTCGTTAGATTTAAATTATATTTAACTTAGGGGTGTGTTAGTGTTAGGGTTAGACTTAGCTTTAGGGGTTAATACATTTATTATTAGAGTAGTTATTGTATGTAGGTGGCGGCGACATTGGGGGCGGCAGATTAGGGGTTAATAAATATAATATAGGGGTTGGCGGTGTTAGGGCAGCAGATTAGAGGTGCATAGGTATAATGTAGGTTGCGGCGGTGTACGGAGCGGCAGATTAGGGGTTAATAATAATATGCAGGGGTCAGCGATAGCGGGGGCAGCAGATTAGGGGTTAATAAGTGTAAGCTTAGGGTGTTTAGACTCGGGGTACATGTTAGGGTGTTAGGTGCAGACTTAGAAACTGTTTCCCCATAGGAAACAATGGGGCTGCGTTAGGAGCTGAACGCTGCTTTTTTGCAGGTGTTAGTTTTTTTTTCAGCTCAAACAGCCCCATTGTTTCCTATGGGGATATCATGCACGAGCACGTTTTTGAAGCTGGCCTCGTCCGTAAGCACCACTGGTATCGAGAGTTGCAGTGGCGATAAATTATGCTCTACGCTCCCTTTTTGGAGCCTAACGCACTGAAAATGCAGTCATTCTGTGAACTCTAAATACCAGCGGTATTTAAAAGGTGTGGGGGAAAAAAAGCCAGCGTTAGCTACGTGGGTCGTTACCGACAAAACTCTAGCCGATTGTTTTTACACCCACTTGGCCAGCACTATCTTCCACTGCTTGAAATATAGCAGATTACTCCACACCTTTGAGTACCTTTAGAACTTTCACTCCATCCCTTAGCCTTTTGGTGCTGTACTCACTACATTCACTGTCATTTCACTCACTTGGGGTTTGGTTAGGACCCCTTTTGTGTACAGCTTAGAGATTATCTTAGCGCTTGGTTACACCACCCCATCTTCCATTAAGAAGGAACTGTTCAGACTCACAAACGTTCTTTATAAGATCAAAAGAACTTAAGCAGAGGTTGAAGCCAAGAGGGTATACTTGTAAAGTCATCAAAAAGGCATATACAGTATCTCACAAAAGTGAGTACACCCCTCACATTTTTGTAAATATTTTATTATATCTTTTTATGTGCAACACTGAAGAAATGACACTTTGCTACAATGTAAAGTAGTGAGTGTACAGCCTGTATAAGAGTGTGAATTTGCTGTCCCCTCAAAATAACCCAACACACAGCCATTATTGTCTAAACCGTTGGCAACAAAAGTGAGTACACCCCTAAGTGGAAGTGTCCAAATTGGGCCCAATTAGCCATTTCCCCTCCCCGGTGTCATGTGACTCGATAGTGTTACAAGGTCTCAGGTGTGAATGGGGAGCAGGTGTGTTAAATTTGGTGTTATCGCTCTCACACTCTCTCATACTGGTCACTGGAAGTTAAACATGGCACCTCATGGCAAAGAACTCTCTGAGGATCTGAAAAAAAGAATTGTTGCTCTAAATAAAGATGGCCTAGGCTATAAGAAGATTGCCAAGACCCTGAAACTGAGCTGCAGCATGGTGGGCAAGACCATATAGCGGTTTCCAAGGACAGGTTTTACTCAGAACATGCCTCGCCATGGTTGACCAAAGAAGTTGAGTGCAGGAAATAAACTTATGAGTGCTGCCAGCATTGCTGCAGAGGTTGCAGGGGTGGGGGGTCAGCCTGTCAGCGCTCAGACCATACGCTGCACACTGCATCAAATTAGTCTGCATAGCTGTTGTCTCAGAAGGAAGCCTCTTCTAAAGATGATGCACAATAAAGCTCGCAAACAGTTTGCTGAAGACAAGCAGACTAAGGACATGGATTACTGGAACCATGTCCTGTGGTCCAATGAGCCCAAGATAAACGTATTTGGTTCAGATGGTGTCAAGCGTGTGTGGTGACAACCAGGTCAGGAGTACAAAGACAAGTGTGTCTTGCCTACAGTCAAGCATGATGCTGGGAGTGTCATGGTCTTGGCCTGTATGAGTGCTGCTGGCACTGGGGAGCTACAATTCATTGAGGAAACCATGAATGCCAACATGTACTGTGACATACTGAAGCAGAGCATGATCCCCTCCCTTCGGAGACTGGGCCGCAGGGCAGTATTCCAACATGATAACGACCCCAAACACACCCCAAAGACAACCACTGTCTTGCTAAAGAAGCTGAGGGTAAAGGTGATGGACTGGCCAAGCATGTCTCCAGACCTAAACCCTATTGAGCATCTGTGGGGCATCCTCAAACGGAAGGTGGGGGAGCGCTCCGTGATGTTGTCATGGAGGAGTGGAAGAGGACTCCAGTGGCAACCTGTGAAGCTCTGGTCAACGCCATACCCAAGAGGGTTAAGGCAGTGCTGGAAATAATGGCCACACAAAATATTGACACTTTGGGCCCAATTTAGACATTTTCATTTAGGGGTGTACTCACTTTTGTTGCCAATGGTTTACACATTAATGGCTGTGTCTTGAGTTATTTTAAGGGGACAGCAAATTTACACTGTTATACAGGCTGTACATTCACTACTTTACATTGTAGCAAAGTGTAATTTCTTCAGTGTCAAATGAAAAGATATAATAAAATATTTACAAAAATGTGAGGGGTGTACTCACTTTTGTGAGATACTGTATATCATCGAGCACTACACATGGATAGAGTTAGTCTTTTGACACCTAAAATTAAAACCAACATCACTGATAAGAGGGTGAGATTTGTGACCACCTATAATGAGAAACACAGTGAAATCATAAATATTCTAAATAAACACTCTGACATTTTGAGAGCAGATGATGACCTAAAAGAAACTATGGGTGAACGTGTGTCTGTGAGCTGGAAAAGGGCATCGACTTTGAGTAACAAATTAGTCAGCCATTTTGTAATGAAAAAAAGACAGCAGTGCATTATTGACACCTACAGCTGTGGCTCATGCTCCTTTTGTAAATACATGTTTAACATGAGAGAAATTAGAACATTCCCAGAAGGAGTAAACAAAACACTTATGGATTATGCCAATTGCTGAACAAAGAATGTTATTTATTGTTTGCAATGTGACTATCCCAAGATATATGTTGGTATAACAACGAGGGAACTATGTACCCGTCTGGATGAACATCTGAATAACATCAAAAACAGTGTGGAAGACAGTAAATAGGGTAAAACCCTCACACCGGTAGAGAGACATTTTCTCAAATATCACAAAGCAAAACCAGATATAAAAATGTCAGTTCTACAAGTCATTAAAACAGGCATACGAAGGGTAACATTGAATGCACCCCAATTACAACATGAAAGTAAATGGATATTTTTACTGACCTCAATGACTCCTAATGGGATGAATGAGAATAATGGTTTTGACTCATTCATGTGATCATGTCTGAGGATATGTATCAAAGTGTCCTTAGAATAATTCTTCTACCTATTATCATCATTGAAACACTGCACAATGGTCACTTCCCTACTCTGTAAAAATTCAGGTGGTACTTTGCCCAATATACCTATTTTTTTTTACCTTTTACATGTTGGATGTGATTCCATCTGTATTGATCTATACTGCTATTTTTCTGATGATATGTGCGCCTCAATCACCCTCTAACATATTGTAAGATAGAGTACAATGATATCTATGATTAGATAGATAACATGCTACCACATCATATATATAGTTTACGGATTAATACTGATTTACATGGTGGATTAATACTATTAACCATATTGCTACTCTTTCCAATAATTGCCATAATTGATGACAAATATTTAGATGTCTTATATTTGCTTCTGTTTTTTTCATTAAGTTGGCAATACTGATGCACATCCTCATAAGCTCATATTTGCCATTACATACTGGATATTACTCCATTTGCATAAAACATGCTATCTACATTATTAGTTTCATGTTAATATCTGTGATTTACATTCCACAAGTATAAATAACTAATCTGACACTCTCCCTGGCTATTTTATCAATCTATAACAGTTGGTATGATTTTAACAGATTTGCCTTAGATGCATTGTGATTAAACACCAAGATGACTTGACTGTATTTTTGTATAATATCTTACAGGCTACACATAATTATTTTTTCCCACTTACTAACATTCTTTGTGAGGTTTATCACCAATGATCAATTTTGGATGATTTCCATTTAAAATTATGATTTTGACCATTTCATAGGTAATTGCATCTATACTTGCATATAGCGCTTTGTCTTGCAATAAGCCCATATATATTGATGATAAAAACTCTTAATGTGATGTAAGTATACACTTTCTAAATAACAGTGAGCAATCATAGACGCGATCGGCAGTAGTGATTTCCACTCTGTTTGATGGATAACACATAACATGCTGCATTTGTTTATAGTTACGATCCCCAGCCAATCACTGAAAGAAGGTATGTTAACTCCTAACCAATCCGATTAACATGTCCTGTCCTGTCTAATTACAATTTACTATGCCCTGATAGGCTCTCTAGTGGGCGTGTGAATCACACAACCTACCGATTGGTCAAACAAGTATTCTTAAGGGTAGGTCCAACGACTACCGGGTTCACCTTTTGAAGAAGCCGAGACGAAATGTGCATCAAGGCGATATTACTCTGGGCATAACGTTAATTAGTGTATATGTGTGAAAAATGTTCCACATATATTTAGTATATATGGTCTTATAAGTTTTATGGTATTTTGGGGACTGGTATATAGGATATTGGTACCACATTGGGGAACATATCCCTTATATCTAGCCACATACTAGTACTTTAATCCGGATTCTTGCTATAGTCTAACTGCTGCTTGCTGAATATTATTTGTCTTAGCCACTTGTGTGAAATATGTTCCACAGTGACACAGTGAGTTTTAACTTGACATTACGCAATAGTACCATTATATTAACTTGGTGGTACGTTATCACCGGACCTGGTGGGACTATGTTCCTATTTTGATATATATAGCTATTATTTTAATCCAGTCTCCTTTTATATACATTTATAGTTGGGGTGCTCCTCACATCTTATACTAGTAATTTAATTGGATTTAACGTTATACACTGTATATAATTTTTATTTTTATTCTAATATTGAGGGGATTCCCACCCCTCTTTTATTTATTTATTCAATAAATGTTATATTTTATTATATCCTTCTGTATGTCATTGTTTCCTTCAATCTAAATAGTATCTAAGTTAGTGCTCTTTATGGTGTATCTTTTCTTTACATTAGTCAATTATTTTACAGACTCCTACCCTATCAGCAATAGCTGCCACCCACTGCACAGCATGCTGTAATTTATTATTGGTTATTTGAGAATATGTAAGCTGGATGCAACCACTCCCATTGGTTATTGAGTGGGTGTGGCACTCAGATTTGGTTCTAATTTGCCATGTTTGTGATTAACAGTGTTTAAAATGCAGCTGCCTGCTGAGCTTCAGCTTGTTCATTATTTTCAACATTGAGAAATGCCGGGTAACGTTCGAAATGCGTTAGTTGCTATTTCTACCGTGTAGATCACTCCTGTCACCTGAAGCCAACGCTTCCAGTTATTGGACAGGAATACAGGGCAGTGACCCATGTTTTTTTACTTTGTGTGGGTGTATGGTAATTGGGTCAGGGCTTCTCCCTGTTTTAATTTTATTATAACGATTAAAGTTTATTTTTTACGTTGTTTATCTTAGTAGTAGGAATGAGTGCTATTCAAGCCCTTATGTTTTTTTTCTTTTTTCTCTTTTGGTTATTATCATTAGTATTAAAGGGGCAGCACCGGAACCCTGAGTAGGGTTCTTTATCCTATTATTTATCACCATCGTAGTGCCAGTACTTATTTTCTATCCCAGGTAAAGGACTTTAACATAGAAATACATACATATGCAAGTCTAAAGATATATATATATATACATATATACATATATATATATATATATATAGTTGGTTGGTGTGTGCACTCTCACCATCTGTGTGCTATATGTATGGTAGATAATTTCAGAGATCAAATAAGCACTCGCTGGACTTCAGTCATCAGTGACAACACGCTTTATTCTGTGACGTTTCGGGACAACACACAGTCCCTTCCTCAGACAAACAACAAATGAAAATGGCAGCCTAATAAAGGCTAGTGAAACCCTCCCCCAATTGTTGAACCAATGAAACAGATGAACGTGTGAGGACAGAAGAAACCAGACTTCTGATAGGTATGTGATGCTGTAAGAGCCAATCTTATAGGCTGAAAGTAAATGTGTTAGTAGTGAGCAAATAGTGTGATAATGTGAAATAAA